>NW_028270148.1:58540574-58694407 GCF_037043375.1 Chiloscyllium plagiosum
GGGCAGGGCACGCCACCAATGCCTTGCTGAAGCAGAAGACTTGAAACAAAAGGGAAAAGAAAGAACAAGCCAAAGTGAAAAGAAAGGCAATAAAAGAAATAAAAGGAGATGGAAGCAAATGAGTTCAGGAGTCTGGACGCAGTGCTGTTACTCCACCACCATATTGTTCCACTGTGCTTATTTGCATGCTTGTGCAAATGGGCCTGAAAGAAAGGTTTGGGTTTTGTAGCATAGATCAATTAGATAATGTTTTTACTCTAAGGTTTGCTCTTCTAAAGTTACCCTATTGTTAGGCTGCATTTGATGACACTGACACCACACAGCACTTTGAATTAGAGTCATACAGATGTACAGCACGGAAACAGAACCTTTGATCCAACGTGTCCATGCTGACCAGATATCCTAAATTAATCTAGTCCCATTTGCCAGCACTTAGCCCATATCCCTCTAAACTCTTCCTGTTCAAATACCCATCCAGATGTCTTCTAAATGTTGTAATTTTACCAGCCTCCACCACTCCCTCTGGCAGCACATTCCATCCATGCACACCATTTGCATGAAAAAGTTGCCCATTAGGTCCCTTTTATATCTTTCCCCTCTCACCCTAAACCTATGCCCTCTAGTTCTGGACTCTCCTATCCCTGGAAAAAGACTTTGTCTATTTATCCAATCCATACCCCTCATGATTTTATAAACCTCTATAAGGTCGTCCTCAGCCTTCGATGTTCCAGGGAAAACAGCCCCACCCTATTAAGCCTCTGCCTATAGCTCAAATCCTCCAACCCTGGCAACATCATTGTAAATATTTTCTGAACCTTTTCAAGTTTCACAACACCATTCCGGTAGGAAGGAGACCAGAATTACACACACTATTTCAAAAGTGGCTTAACCAATGGCCTGTACAGCCGCAACATGACCTCCCAACTTCTACACTCAATGTTCTGACCAATAAAGGAAGGCATACAAACTCCTTTGTCACTGTCCTATCTATCTGTTTCGGGGTGATCTGATCAGAGTTTGCGGTAAAGGAATGGGAATATCGGGACTGAGGTGGGAATCAGAACTGGGGGGTGCTAGTTTGGGACAGAGATGGAGATGTTGGACTGAGAGGGGTGTTGATTTGACTGAGGGGTGGTGGGGAGATTGTGATCTGAGAGACAACTAGGGTAAGAGGAAGGTGGGGCTGATTAGGAGGACCTCGTTATTAAGGATTCCCACTTGCCCCTATCCCGTCTCCAGCATCCCTCTTCCCACCACTGAGACCCACGCAAGTGTAATAATGTATATACACATGACATTGCACTTTAAGTCTATGCGATGACAGCAGTGCTTGGAACTATGCGTTTTCAATGAACAGTTGTCTCTTGTTGTCACTAACAGTTAACACTGCTTTATTGTTAAAATAATATAACTCTTGTGTTTAACATAGAAACCAGTGACTAGGATTGATTATTGAATAGTCTGATTAGGAACCACTGGGCATGATTTTGAGAATCTTTGAAGGGTTCAGTTCTACTGTGTTGTAAATGTTGTGGTGAAAAGGCTATCTGTCTCCATGTCATACCAACGTGAATGTGAGGGTTGAAAATGAGTTGCCTTTCAGCCTGGATTCCCAGCTGTCTGTGCATCCTTGCATGCACTTAATTGTGTCTACTTCCCTCCATTTTCAGGATACTCAAGCCGACCTACACTTGCATTTCCTTTCTCACATGCTCATGCACTCTCACTCACACCCACACACAGACAATCTGTCTCTCACTTGTGCCCTAACATAACCACACTCTATCTCTCTCTCTTATACACACTAGCACTCTTTCACACCCACTTACTCTCTCACAGTAACACTTCACTCTCATAGCACACCATCGAGAGAGAGATAAGGTCCAGATGGGCACATCCAAGGCCACACATCATTTAGGTGTAATTCTTTTTGGATTTCAATTTTATATTGATTTGAAAATATTTGCATAAGAGTTCAAAAGTTCAAATAAAAATGTCACTTAGAAATAAGTTAACTAATTGAACTAGAAATCCAAGAGCATTTCATGCAAATAGCAACGATATTAAATTTCAGTCATCAAATAGATAAATAATAAGGTTGAAACAGGAAGAAGTGAAAGAGTAATGGTCCAGTGATAATAGGTCCACACATTACATGTAATCTATTGTGCAGAGATAAAACTGAAACAGTGGCAATACTAATATAATAAATCAGAAGCAATTGTACAGGAAGGAAATAAGAAACTTAAAAAAGTCATTGGTCTTAAATCCATCTTCTTTCTATCAAATCTGTGTGAACTTGATCCAGTTTTTTGAAGAAGTAAAAAGAGGATTGATGAGGACAGGGTGGTGGACGTGATCTATATGGACTTCAGTAAGGCTTTCGACAAGGTTCCTCAAGGAATACTGGTTAGCAAGGTTAGATCGCATGGAATACAGGAAGAACTAGCCACTTGGGTACAGAACTGGCTCGAAGGTAGAAAACAAAGGTGGAGGATTGGCTTTTCAGACTGAAGGCCTGTGACCAGTGGAGCGCTACAAGGGTCGGTGCTGGGTCCACTGCTTTCTTTATTTTTATAAATAATTTGGATGTGAACATAGATGGTATGGTTAATCAATTTGTAGGTGACACCAAAATTGGTGGTGTAATGGATAGCAAAGAAGGTTACCTTTAGAGTACAATGGGATCTTGAAGAGATGGACCAATGGGCTGAGGAGTGGCAGATGGAGTTTAGTTTAGATAAATGTGAAATACTTCATTTTGGAAAGGCAGATCAGGGCAGGACTTATGCACATAATAGTAAGGTGCTGAGGAGTGTTGCTGCAAAAAGAGACCTTGGGATCATAGTTCTATGAAAGTAGAGTCTCAGGTAGACAGATTAGTGAAGCAGGCATTTGGTATGCTTGCCTTGATTGGTCAGAACATTGAGTATAGGAGTTGGGAGGTCTGTTGCGGCTGTCCAGGACATTAGTAGGCCATGTTTGGAATATTGTGTGCTATTCTGGTTGCCTTCCTATAGGAAGGACATTGTGAAATTTGAAAGGGTTCAGAAAAGATTTACAAGGATGTTTCCAGGGTTGGAGACTTTGAGCTATAGGGAGAGATTGAATAGACTAGGGCTGTTTTCCCTGGAGCTTTAGAGGCTGAGGGATGATCTGATAGAGGTTTATAAAATCATGAGGGGCATGGATAAGATAAATAGACAAGGTCTTTTCCTGGGGTGAGGAGTCCAGAACTAGAGGGCAAAGGTTTAAGTGAGAGAATAAAGATTTAAAAGAGACCTAAGGGGCAACGTTTTCATACAGAGGGTGGTGCGTAAATGGAATGAGCTGCCAGAGGAAGTGGTGGAGGCTGGTACAATCATGATTCGGAGATGCCGGTGTTGGACTGGGGTGTCCAAAGTTAAAAATCACACAACACCAGGTTATAGTCCAACAGGTTTAATTGGAAGCACACTAGCTTTCGGAGCGTCGCTCCTTCATCAGATGATTGTGGAGGGCTCGATTGTAACACAGAATTTATAGCAAAAATTTGCAGTGTGATGTAACTGAAATTATACATTGAAGAATTGATTGTCTGTTAAGCCTTTCATCTGTTAGAATACAGTGATAGTTTCACTTCTTTCATGTGTAAATCCCAAAACCCTTTTTTTTTAAATTGCATTCTCGGATTAGCTGTTTACAATGGTGATATCTAGACAATATGTTGAAGGTGTTAGCCTCCTGTGTTCTCTGTCTATGACCTGATGTTTAGATTGATTCCAATCTAAAAAGTGAAATAACAGAGTTTTACATAAATTCATGCAGTTTTTGAGCTCAGAGTTCGACATGAATCTATGTGATTTTTGAGCAAAGTGCAATGTAACTCTGAAAGTACCAAAAAAATTCACCACACACAATATATATGTGTGCATGTGGGTCTTTGTATGTCTGTGTATGTGTCTGTCTGGGGTGGGGGTTGTGAGTGTGTGTGTGTGTGTGTGTGTGTAGTGAGTGCTCAGTTTCCCAATGTACCATGCCCGGCTCTCAGGACAACTCCATACAACCCTGTCACGGTGGACGCTGCAAAATGTGTCAGATTGTGGACATAGATACCACTATTACGCGTGGGAACACCTCCCACCGTGTACATGGCAGGTACTCATGTGACTCAGCCAACATTATCTATCTTATACATTGCAGGCAGGGATGCCCAGAGGCATGGTACATTGGGGAAACTGAGCAAAGGCTACGACAACGGATGAATGGGCACCGCACAACAATCAACAGACAGGAGGGTTCCCTCCCAGTTGGGGAACACTTCAGTGGTCCAGGACATTCAGCCTCGGACCTTCGGGTGATCATCTTCCAAGGTGGACTTCGGGACAGGCAGCAGAGAAAAGTGGCCGAGCAGAGGCTGATAGCTAAGTTCGGTACCCATAGGGAGGGCCTCAACCGGGACCTTGGGTTCATGTCACATTACAGGTGATCACCATTGCACTACACACACACACACAGATATTCCTACACACACACACACACACTCTCACATGCACACGGACACAGATACACACAGACGCGCACACAGACACCCACACATACCCTTATAGACACACAGACTCCCACACATGCACCCCTCACAGACTTAAGACACTCTGCACTCACTACACACACACACACACATTCTCACACTCACAACCCCCACCCCAGACAGACACACACACAGACAGACAAAGACCCAAATGCACACATATATATTGTGTGTGGTGATTTTTTTGGTACTTTCAGAGTTACATTGCACTTTGCTCAAAAACCACATAGATTCATGTCAAACTCTGAGCTCAAAAACTGCATGAATTTATGTAAAACTCTGTTATTTCTCTTTTTAGATTGGAATCAATCTAAATATCAGGTCATAGACAGAGAACACAGGAGGCTAATACCTTCAACATATTGTCTAGATATCACCATTGTAAACAGCTAACCCGAGAATGCAATTTTAAAAAAAAGGGTTTTGGGATTTACACATGAAAGAAGTGAAACTATCACTGTATTCTAACAGATGAAAGGCTTAACAGACAATCAATTCTTCAATGTATAATTTCAGTTACATCACACTGCAAATTTTTGCTATAAATTCTGTGTTACGATCGAGCCCTCCACAATCACCTGATGAAGGAGCGTCGCTCCGAAAGCTAGTGTGCTTCCAATTAAACCTGTTGGACTATAACCTGGTGCTGTGTGATTTTTAACTTTGAACATTTAAAAGGCATTTGGATGGGTACATGAATAGGAAGGATTTAGAGGGATATGGGCGAAGTGCTGACAAATGGGACTAGATTAATTTAGGATGTCTGGTTGGCACCAAAGTTTCTATTTCCAATCTGTACATTTCTATGACTGTATAAGATATTTCAATTGTCCATCTAGGAGAACATACTCTGAAAATGGCATGAGAACCCATTATTAGGCTGAGACTTGTATGAGACTTTGAGGCACAGCCTATAACGGACAAAGGTCACAACAGCTAGAATTGTCTCATGTCAAATCAAAAGGCCACAATTACTTGGGCTCTATTTTCAGGACGAATGCTGGAAATTTGTCCTGGACCAGAGAGACCATTTCATGCTTGTTCGTGAGCGCGTTGAGCTGGATGTGAGACAACCACTTTAGAGAAAGGGAAATGGTGTCCGTGCCAAGGCTTCCTGAAGGTGGACTCTGGTGCTTAGCTTGGCTTGAACCCTCCTACCTGGCCCTGCTGCATTCATTCCAGACTACTTTTCAGAAATTAAATTCTGGATGAACAAAAATGCCTTGCAATTAAATGTTATTCATATAAAGTTCTGCTCAGCTGTCAGCTCTATGCTTGCTCCCCTTCAAGTAATGCCAAAATTTTAAAAGTGAAATTCAAAACCCTTAATTTCAAATTCTTCCATGAATTAACCCCTCCTTATCGCTCTAATCTTCTCCTGCCTTCATGCTCCGGGTTACCTGCGCTCTTTTAATTCTGGCTTCCACACCATCCTTTATTTTAAATACTGGGGCCATTATCAACTGACTTCCACATGCTTTTGACCAGAGCTCTGTCGTTTCCTCCCTTTATCTCTTTGCCTCCCTAACTCATTTTACTTCCTTAACCCACTTTTGAAATCTGTCTCTTTGTTAAAACTTTTGGTCTTTGGTCTTGTATTCCCTCACGTGGCTTGGTGTCATATTTTGTTGGTTTTGGGATAGATTTTTGGACATTTTATGATTTTGAATGTGCTCTCTCAATATGAGTTGTTGCTATTATGAGACTTCCACAGTAGCAGACTTCGTAATCTTTTTATGCATCATGAATATTTATTGTATCTGTGCAACAGAGTGAATTTTAGCACTATGAGATGAATATTTAAATGATTACCTGTTAGTATCTATCCTGATCAGCATTAAATGATCTGAGATAAAAGAAGTATAAAAAAAGGGTGATGTGTTGACTGTCATTCTGCATCTCACTGTTTATGAGGAGAGGATCCTAACTCTGACCACACTGAGCAGAGTCCAGACTGGGTATAGGAGGCTGCTCTTGACTTTCTGTGCCAGAATCTCTTTAGCAAAGACTGTCTCCCTTGACTGGACTGGAACCTGTTAACATCCATGGCAATCTTCCTGGCTGTGTTTGAATGGCATGAGCCAGTAGTAATATGAGCCTGGAATCTCTGGCTGAGGGTGGCAATGTGCAAAAAGGCCAGGCAAGGCAATGCAGGGCAGGGATGTTGTACGCATTCAGGTTGGCACATGATTTGGAGATACTGGTGTTGGACTGGAGTATACAAAGTTAAAAATCACACAACAGCAGATTATAGTCCAACAGGTTTATATGGAAGCATGGACTTTCGGAGCACTGCACCTTTATCAGGTTGTTGTGGAGTGTAAGATCACAAGACACAGAATTTATAGTAACAATTTTCAGTGTGATATAACTGAAATTATGCATTGAAAAAGACCAGGATTGTCTGTTAAGTCTCCCATCTCTTAGAATGAACATATTGGTTTCAGTTCTTTCGAATGTAAATTACAGAACATTTTTAAAGTTACATTCTCAAGTGAACTTCAACAATTGGTGTCATGTCAGCCTAGATAATGCATTGAAGGTGCGAGGTACCCTGTGAGACTGTCTGTGCCACAATGTTCAGACTGATTCTAATCTAAAAAAATGGATTTGCAAAATCTTACATGAATTCATGCAGTTTTTGAGCAAAATAAAATGTAAATCTGCAAGTACAAATTCATCCCACAAACTTATATGTGTGTTTGTGCATGTGTGTGTGTGTGTCAGAGGGGACAGTTTATGGGTGTCTGTGAGAGAGTGTATGTGTTGTGTTAGTGGCAGTGTAAAGGGTATAAGTCTGTGAGAGGTTGTGTATGTGAAAGTGGGAGGGTATGTGTGAGCGTTTGAGAAAGAGCTTGTGTATGAGAGAGGGTCTGTGTGTGTGAGTGTGTGTGTCTGTAGGTGTATGTGTCTGTAGGAGTGTGTGTGTGTGTGGCTCCTGGGAAGGACTGGACAATGAAGGGTACCCTGTTGGTTGCAGCTCGCGTCTGTTTCCTGAGGAGGTCATGACAGTTTCTCATTGTGGCATGTTGGAACTGGTGGTCGATGAGTTGAGTATCGTACCCCATTCTTATGAGGGCACTTCCAGGTACCCGTTACGTTCCTCCTCATTGGTACAGAGTGTGTGAGCACTGTGACATCGAATGAACAGCTTGGAGATGCAGTCTGGACCTGTCCATGAGTTGGGTATGTGTTCCCCTGAGCACAAAGTGTCCTTGCTCCTGTATTAGTATGATAGCTACTGGTTCACCCTGAGATATTGCATTAAAATGTAGAAGAGGCCTGGGAATTGAAGGGAGATGTGCCAAATCTGAAAGGATGGCATATGTCAGATGTCAATATCCATGCATGTATGGCCAGTGCCCATGCAGTGTGACTGATGCCAAGTGTCCAATGCCCAAGTGTCCAAAATAGAAGTCTTTTGGAACAAATAGAAAGTTAAATCTGCTACTAACCTGTTCTAGTTTCCGTGTTGAGTTTTCCAGATAGCTAGTTTGCAAGAGGACTTTGGTAAGAAAGTATTCTGTGATGGCGTGGGCTGTTAATAGTACGTTTAACAATAAGGAACATCAACTACAACTGTACTGCTACCTGTAAGAATCTCATCATGTCACTTGAGGAATCATATAAAATGCAACAAGATGATCTTGACATTGGTTTAGGCTTTGCCAAGATTATTTTTGATTCTGTCATACCCCTCGCCGTGGATAACATTGCTCAGAACATGATAAGATTCCACCTTAAGTGACTGTTGAAACTAATCTTTTGGTCAATAATCAGTCCCATGCTATTGATGGTGAGGGATATGATGATGGTACTGAATATCAAGGTAAAGCAATTGAAAATATTTGTTGGAGATGAGATGATTCATTTGTGACATGATTATTATTTGCCACTTATTAGCCCTATTCTGGACGTAAGCCAGGTTTTGCTGCATCCAGGCATGAGCAGCTTCCTTATTAGAAGGAAAGGAGATGATTAGCTTCCAACAACAGCAGCATCCTCTGTTCTTGGTAAAATTCACTTGATTGAAGAGCTTTTTTACTATGATAGACAATTTTATTTGATTTTTTAATGCCGGACTTGAATAAACACTGCTTTGATCTCGGGGCAATAACTCCCCTCTCACCTCTCAGAGCTTGGTTTATTTGTTCACATTTAGGTCTAGGTCATTGATGAGGTTCAGAGCCAATTGGCTTTGATAGAACCCAAACTGAACATCAGTTCAATAGCACTGTCAGCAACAGATCCCATTATTTTTCCAATAGTTGAGAGTAGCCTGATGGGAAGGTCACCTTGAATTTGTTTTGCTTTTTGTGGACAGGATAATTTGCTGCATTTAAGCAACTTGTTAGTATTTAGCAAACTGAAATCAGATTCACCAAATGTTATTAAGAATTTTGCATTCTCCCTTTAGATTATAAACTCAGACCTCTAGATTGTTGGTGCAGTGACATAACCTGTCAGCTAGCATGCTCAGTACTGCTCCTAACTTCACCCACAGTGCGCACTGACACCCACATACTGCTACCACGGTTAACACTTGTTGCATTGAATTCATAGCAACACATTCTCCCAACACAACTTGCTGCAGTGTTAATGGGGGTATTAAAATCTGGCACTTTGCATTCACGAATTTAAATAGCATTGGACTACATGTTGTGGTGTTAACTCCAATTACTGGTAGTGTAAAGGTAATAACATCGTGTAAGAAGAATAGAAAATGGTGGAGGTGTACAGCAAGCAATCCAGAATTTATGAATTTGGTTTAAATTGGACTGGAAGCCTGTGACAAGCAGTGTGCCATAAGGATCAGTGCTGGGTCCACTGCTTTTGTCATTAATACAAATGCTTTGGATGTGAATATCGGAGGTAGAGTTAGCAAGTGTTCAGATTACACTAAAATTGATTGTGTAGTGAACAGCAAAGAGGATTATCTTAGAGTACAATTGGATCTTGATCAGATGGACCAACAGGCCAAGGAGTGGAAGATAGGGTTTGATTTAGGGTGTGAGGTGTTGCAGTTTGGTAAGGTAACTCAAGGCAGGACTTACATAGTTAATAGAAGGGCCCCGGGGGAGTGTTGCTGAATAAAGAGCCTGAGATGTGCAGGTGCATAATTCTTTGAAAGTGGAGTTGCAGGTATACACAGATGTAAAGAAAATGGTTGGTGGGTAAATATGTAACTTCCAGACTATCCCTTAAGGCTCCCTAACCAAGATGGATGGGGTTATAGCCAGATTTTGTCAAATGTATATACTAAGCAAATTCAAAGAAAATTTAAAATCCTTTTGAGTCTTTTTCTGGTCCTTTGCACTTTATCGGTAGTTCGGTTTGATTGGACTTCCACTGTGGTTTCCCATTGAAGAGGCCCAGCACATATTGCAGTCAGGTGCTGATGACACCATTGTAACTAAAGTGCATGTGCTAAAAAATATCCCTGATGGCTTTCTCTGATTTTCTTACCATCTGCTTAGTAAAAGAGGTGGAAATTACAGTAATTCCAGATCTAGTCCTAATAAGTGATTTTAATTTCTAGCCTGAATGATTTCACCTCAATATTTTAGGACTGATATGGTCAGGAATAGGATCCCATTAATAAAATTAGGAATAATTTCCTGTAGCTCTACAATTCCAATATTTTAGTGGATTCATTTCTCTCGAGCAACTCATTCTATTATGTATGCATTCAGTTCTTTTAGTGAGAACACTGAGGAACACAAGACATTTTCCATTCTGAGAAAAGGTGTCAAGCATTTATGATATGGACATATCTTTAGTTTATTTTAAATCTTTTATGTTTTTAGTATTTATATTTTTAAAAGTATAAAATGGGAAAGAACACTTGTTTTGTAAAACAGTAATCAGCATATCTGAAAATAAAACTCTTTCATCGTTAGTTACACAGTTTGACATCTCCAGATGAACATCACAGCTGGATCTAAGCAGTGATTTCCTTTTATCAATTAGAACACCTGCAGACTGTGTTGATTGGATATCAGTTTGTTTATTTATGTATAAGCATTTTGTACAAGCAAAATGAATTAATTCAGGCTTCACCTGGCCACACCGACGGAGCTAGGAGGTGTATGCTTGTGATGTTTCACTCTGTAAATACAATGCTGAGTACAGCTTGATTCATGGGAAAGCAATGGCCTTAGGGCATCAATGCTGGATTATTAATCCAGAAACTCAACTAATGTTCTCAGCGCAGAGGTTCAAAACTTGCCATGACAGGTGGAATTTGAATTCAATAAAAAGAAAATCTGGAATTAGTGTCTAATGATGACTATGAAGCATTTGTCAAAAACACCTATCTGGTTCACTAATGTGGGGAAGGAAATTTGCCATCATCATCTGATCTGGCCTACATGTTGTTCCAGACCCACAATAATGTGGTTGACTCTTACTTGCCCTCTGGGCAATTAGGGATGTGCAATAAATGATGGCCTAGTCAGAGACACCCACATCCCATGAGTGATTTAGGAAATTCCCATGCACATGGTGACACAAATTTGCTTGTTTTGACAGGAAGGCGGGATTCATTTCAATAAAAACATTGATGATGTCTCCAACAAGAAGAAAAATCTTCAGTTAAACTTGTAAGCTATATTAATCAACAGATATACAGGGCAGCAATCACACCTGATTGCTTCCAACCCACACCATTCCAATCTAGTGCCTGCACTGTCATCAGCTGAACTGCATGGAACTACCTACCCAATTAACAGTGGGTGCACATACTGCACATGAATGGCAGTGGTTTAAGAAGAAGGTTCATCACCACCTCCAGTGCAATGGGTCAATTCTACTGCACATCTTGCAGGCTTTCCACTGAGGTCATATTGTGAGGACTATGTTAAAAAATAAAAACAAACCACTGTAATGGTGTAATAGAGAACATGGTCATTCCCTACATATCTTGTGTTATAGGTTCTCTCTGTTTCACTTTTTCTTTTGATGCTTTCCATACAACTAGAGTTTTCCTCTGCCCGACTTATGGAAGAATATTCATTGTGTGGTCTGTGGAACTTCGGGCTGTGGCTATAAAATGAACTACCAATGGTTAGATTCTATATCTGTAAAGGGTATCACAGGCAAATTGTGGACCCTTTACATCCACTCCTTCAGTTATTCATGATTCCTCCAATTCTTGTGCTCTCTATTACACAATACTGCATATATTGGGAATTTGAAATAAAAGCAGTAAGTGCTGCAGGAAGGCAATAAATCAGGTAGTGTCCATACAGAAAAAATAAGATATGTAATGTTTCAGGCTGATAAATCTTTGCCATTGGCCTGAAATAGTAACTCTGTTTCTCTCACCACAGGTATTGACTTGTCCAACTGAGCATTTGCCACCTTTTCTGTTTAAGTTTCGCACTCTCTCTTTTGCACATGGTCTTTCACCCAACTGTCTCTGGCACTGTCAGAGAAAGCATTTTCACAACATTGCTTTTCATCACACTTTTGTTTCCTGAATTCTGTCTCCATTGATCCTCGAAACAATCTCTCTCTTTCTCTAAGTTTATTCTTCCTTTTCTTCATCTCATAATTTCATGAAGTTGACACTACACAAATCAATAGCTATAACGGATGTTTCTTTAAAGCACTGGTATTTTCCTTTCCCTTCTCTCGAGTCTACCTGTCCAGACATGCTCTGGTTATTTTTGAATGTGATGAATCTTACCGAAGTATATTTTTGAACTTTGTTTACAAGATGGTTTTTAAGTAAATCTGACAGAGAATCTGATAGAAGTTGAAGAAAATAAGTCCTCAATCGATCTAAGTGAATGGAATGAATACATTCTGGTAAATCATGGGCACGGCAGACTTGAATCCAATGTCACTTCTGAGAGCCAAAGCTCTGGGCAAAAAATAATAATTGCAAACCTATGCATTTGGAAGAAAATGGGTCCTTCCCAAAAAGCAATAGACAATTTGGTTGGATAGATTTAGTCACATGATTGTAAAATGGATTTTTTTAAACCTTTTGCTCTGTTTCAACATTGTGTTTTGAACATTAAACATCTTACATAGAGAAATAAAAGGAGATGAGAATCCAGTTTTGAAGGCACGTTGCATGACACATTTAACAATAAAATAGCTCAACAGAGTACTACTTATAGGAATGTCGATTGCAGCAAATATTTAATATACAGCAAGTTTTTGAGGGAACAGGTGTCTGTGTACATTGTCATAAAAATTATTATATAATATGTTAATTATATTATCTGTTACATTGACATAAAATTAATGAATAAATTGCATAAATTTGTATGAATATTAATGTTTTACATTCCTTCTTTTAAGTTTTGAAGAAGTATTATATTTATGGTGCTCCATGTGGAAATACATGTTGTTGTGTATACATGAATCACTTATTTAGGTTGCCCCTAGTAAAAAAGGTGGTTTGTGAACTGTTAATACTACTCTTACCAGGTAAGAGGGTGTAGTATTGTCAAGAACCCTTTCAGAAATCAAATAGATGCAGAGACAAATAGCATTGCTTTTCTCTGTTCATTTTTAAATGCATCTATTTAAAATGGCTTAATCTGATATTTTAGCAAAGACTATTATCGTTACCAATGTTACACCATGAGATTTAAACCCAATTGAGTGCTGATGGCATCTCCTGCAGTATTGATTTAATACTTGTCATAAATCCTGGGATGATTCAACATCAACTCGGCACATTAATTCAGCATCTTCACACTGTCAGGCTCAATAATCCTTCCAAGCTACATGTCCCTAATGATGCCATTCCTCTTCTTACAGAATATTATAAGAGTGAACAATCAATAGATGAAAACAAGAGCATATTAAAGTTAACCATAATTCTTTATAACCACTATGGATTATACAGCTTCCCATTACAACTGACAGCAAAATCCGCATAACTGATTTAAAGCTAGTATTTCTTATCAACAGAACAGGAATAGTGCATCAACCTCCTGGTAAAGCATAACCATTTATTGAATCTTACACCTTGTTTTGCAGTTTGCAAGAACTTATTATAAAAATAAATATTACTGATTTTTTTGAGTGAAATTAGCTTCAAAATCACACTGACAATGGCAACATTTCCATTTCAATAAACTTTCCGCTGTCAGATTTCAAACAAAACTGAAAAAAAAAATCTAGTGACATTGGGAATTACGTACTGCTGAATATGTTTCTCAGTTGTACTGTTATTTTTGTGGTGAAGCTATTCGGTAAATTTCTGACTGTGCAATTTGGAAATAATTTTACAGCATGGTGCTGATTTTGCTTCTTGCATGGATTTAGCCAAGTCAGTGGTTTTCTAGTCATAGACTGCATAAAGTGCTCAGAAATTTAGACCTATCCTTCAGTGAAGTCTGACATTGCTGCAATTAGCTGTACAGCATTGCTGTTATGAGTGCTTAAGGATTTAGTGGCAGAGGCTGAACGTTATCAATGTGGCATTTTCTGAGTTGGATTAATCCAAAAATGACTTTTTCATGCTCCAGCAACTTTATGCGTTAACAAGGAGAGGAAAAAATGGCTTTTCACAAAATGTATCACTTTTATTTATTAACCTGTTAGCATACAGAGCACGTGTTTAATATTGCTTCTTATTGATATAGTTCAACACAGACAGATTGGAAAGCAAGGAGAGGTGGCTTAACTTCTTATTACTGCTTAATGTGCACAAGACTGTCAGCTTATTCTGTACTCATTATATTCCACCATTTTTGTTAGTTTTATTGAAGGAAGAATATTGATCAAGAAATCTCTTATATTTTAAGGAAATTTGGAAACATGTGAAGTCTAAATATTCAAATATCAACACATGTTTCTATATTTCCAATTTAGTAAAAAGGAAAGGAATATGAAATTAAAAGATGAGGCATAGTGTGCGACAGTGTGACAGGAACAGCAATACGTTTCCAAGTCAGGATAATGTGTGGCTTGGAGGGGAATTTTTAGGTGGTTGTGTTCCCATGTATCTACTGCCCTTGTCCATCGAGCTGGAAATGTTTCTGTGTTTGGAAGATGCTCTGTAAGGATCTTTGGTGAATTTCTATAGAATATCTTGTAGCTAGGACACACTGCTGCTACTGAGTACCACTGGTGGAAGGAGTGGATGCTTGTGGCTGTGTTGCCAATCTAGAGAGCTACTTTTAGATTAGATTAGATTACATTACAGTGTGGAAACAGGCCCTTCGGCCCAACAAGTCCACACCGACCCGCCGAAGCGCAACCCACCCATACCCTACATTTACCCCTTACCTAACACTACGGGCAATTTAGCATGGCCAATTCACCTGACCTGCACATCTTTGGACTGTGGGAGGAAACCGGAGCACCCGGAGGAAACCCACGCAGACACGGGGAGAACGTACAAACTCCACACAGTCAGTCGCCTGAGGTGGGAATTGAACCCGGGTCTCCGGTGCTGTGAGGCAGCAGTGCTAACCACTGTGCCACCGTGCCCCTGTCCTGGATGATGTCAAGCTTCTTGAGTGTTGTTGGAGCTGTAATCATCGATGCAAGTAGGGAGTATACTATCACATTCCTGACTTGTGCCTTGCTGATGGTGAACAGGAAGTGAATTACTGACCAGAGTATTCCTGGTTTCTGGGATGTTCTGGTTACCACTGTGTTTATATGACAAGTCCAGTTGAGGTGGTGGTCAATAGTGAGCCCCAGGACTTTGATAGAGGCAGTTTCAGTGATGGTAACACCATTGAGTGTCAATAGGCAAAGGTGAGATCTCCTCTTATTGAAGATGGTCATTACTTGGCATGTGAGTGGCACAAATTCTACTTGTCACTTGCCAGTTATTGCATTTGAACATTGACTGCCTCAGGGGTCGTGTATGGTGCTGAACATTGTGCAATGATTGGAGAACTTCCCCATTTCTGACCAAGTGTTGGAGGGAAGGCCAGTGATGAAAGCAGTTGAAGATAGTTGGGCCTAGGACACTACCTTGAGGAACTCCTTCAGAGATGTCCTAGACTGAGTTGTGAAGCAGAGGAATGCCAGGTGAGCTGTAAAGTTTCACTTAGTTCCTCAATTACAAATATATTGCAAGTTTATCTAATCTGCTCAAGATATAGGAACTATTCATGTCATAATCCTATATGCAAGGCTGCCTTTCACTGGTACTGTTGGGGATGGGGATGGGGGTGGGGGTGGGGGTGGGAGGGGTGGGGTGGGGAGGGGAGGTATCTAGAAGCAGAAGATGAGCAACAACCTTCACTGATTGTGGATCAGCCTTGTAATGCAGTGCTTCCAGCCAAAGGTACCATTATAACGTAGCAAAAGTTCAGGACACCCACAGCTTTGAGGAAATGTTATAGAGATTAGCAAGGAACACAGGCAATAAACTCTATATAGAGTTAGAGATCAGAGTACTATATCATGATGCACAATGTATATACAATGCAATGTCTTCCACTGAGGCCAACAAGGCTCTTTTTAAAAGCTGGTCACCATACCTACCAAGTCTGGGAGTTCATAATAGTACAATGCAGATAGAGGAATTATTTAATCCTTGGATGCTTTCCTTAGGAAAATTGGGAGATGCAGCAATGATAAATGAGAATTAGTGAAAGCTGCAGCATTGTACCAAGTAGGAAATGAGAATGAAGTTGAAGCAGGGTAGTTAGTTAATGAGGCAGGTTTGACATAATAAAACGTGCAAATATGCTGGACCTTAAGGAGAGAAACTCTCATTGAAACGTAATGAAAAGAGGGCAGAATTGGAGCAATGAAGGAAATGTTTTAAAGGATGACAGCATGATTTGCTGAGTCAAAATTGGCAAGAAGAATAAAACACTATGGGCAGAATCATACCAGCTTTCTGAGTAATGTAGGATATAGCAAGATGTGCAGTAGAATTGGGCCAGGCCCACCTTGACATCAAAATCATCTTGCTGCATTTTATTCACTTTTCTCAAGCAGTGTGGTGAGATTCTCACCGAGCACCAGCACATTCAGAATTATTACAAAAGCAGAAATTGCTGGAAAAGCTCAGCAGGTCTGGCCACATCTATGGAGAGAAATCAGAGTTAATGTTTTGAGTCCATGACCCTTCCTCAGAACTGATGGTAACTAGGAAGATGTCAGTTTATATGCAGAAGATAGGGGTTGTGTGTAATAGCAGACTATGTGTTTACAAGGCCTGACGTATGGGAGTAGGGTAAGGACATAGGAGAACTCGGGCCCAAATGTTATTGAACTTGATATTGAGTCCAAAAGGCTGCAGGGTCTCCAAATGGAAAATGAGGTGTTATTTTTCCAGATGCCTTTTAAATATTGCAACTGTACTAGCCTCCACCACTTCCTCTGGTAGCCCATTTCACACATGCACAACCCTCTGTGTGAAAACGTTGCCCTATGGGTTTCTTTTATACCTTTCTCCTCTTACCCTAAACCTATGATTATAGTTCTGGATGCCCCCATCCCCCCCAAGGAAGACACCTTGTCTATTTACCCTATCCATGCCCCTCATCATTTTGTAAACCTCGATGAGGTCACCCCTCAGCCTCCATGCTCCAGGGAAAACAGCCCCAGCCTTTTCATCTTCTCCCTAAAGCTCAAATCTTCCAACCCTGGCAACACCCTTGTAAGTCTTTTCTGAACCCTTTCAAGTTTCACCTTACCCATAGGAAAGAGACCAGAATTGCATGCAATATTCCAAAATTGGCCTAACCAATATTCTGTACAGCCACAACATGACCTTCCAACTCCTGAACTCAATACTCTGACCAATAAAGGAAAGCATACCAAATACCTTCTTCACTATCCTTTCTACCTGCAACTCTACTTTCAAGGAGCTAGGAACCTGCACTCCAAGGTCTCTTTATTCAGCAACACTCCCTCAGACCTTACCATGAAGTGTGTAAGTCCTGCTAAGGTTTGCTTTCCCAAAATGCGCCAGCTTGCATTTATCTAAATTAAATTCCATCTGCCACTCTTCAGCCATTGGCTCATCTGATCAAGATCCTATTGTAATCTGAGGTAACCGTCTTCGCTGTCCACTACACCTCCAATTTTGGTGTCATCTGCAAACTTACTAACTATACCTCTTAAGCTCGCATTCAAATCATTTATATAAATGAGGAAAAGTAGTGGACCCAGCACTGATCCTTGTGGCACTCACTGGTCATAGGCCTCCAGTCAGAAAAACAACCCTCCACCAATACCCTAAATCTTCTACCTTTGAGCCAGTTATGGATCCAAATGGCTAGTTCTCCCTGTATTCCATGAACTATTTTCTTTTAGAACCATAAGACAAGACATTTTGCCTTTTTTGACTTCAACTATCACTGCTGATCTTTGTATAGCTGATAGAAGGTGGATCTGGAATTCCTTCAGAGTTATGCTAGTCACTTCCTGTAATTCTACTGGAACATAGAACATAGAACATTACAGCGCAGTACAGGCCCTTCGGCCCTCGATGTTGCGCCGACCTGTCATACCAATCTGAAGCCCATCTAACCTACACTATTCTATATATGTCCATATGCTTGTCCAATGATGACTTAAATGTACTTAAATGTACTTAAGGTAATCTACTACCATTGCAGGCAAAGCATTCCATACCCTTACTACTCTCTGAGTAAAGAAACTACCTGTGACATCTGTCCTATATTTATCACCTCTCAATTTAGAGCTATGCCCCCTCATGCTTGCCGTCACCATTCTTGGAAAAAGGCTCTCCCTGTCCACCCTATCTAACCCTCTGGTTATCTTATATGTCTCTATTAAGTTTGATAAGGTACCCCACAGTAGGCTATTGTACAAAATTCAGAGGAATGGGATTGTGGGAGATATAGCAGTTTGGATCAGTAATTGGTTTGCGGAAAGAAGACAGAGGGTGGTGATTGATGGGAAATGTTCATCCTGGAGTCCAGTTACTAGTGGTGTACTGCAAGGATTGGTATTGAGTCTACTGCTGTTCGTCATTTTTATAAATGACCTGGATGAGGGCTTAGAAGGGTGGGTTAGTAAATTTGCAACCTTCTTCTCAACCTTCTTCTCTCTAACGAAAACAGCCTCAAGTCCCTCAGCCTCTCCTCGTAAGACATTCCCTCCATACCAGGCAACATCCCAGTAAATCTCCTCTGCACCCTTTCCAAAGCTTTCACATCCTTCTTATAATGCGGTGACCAGAACTGTACGCAATACTCCAAGTGCGGCCGACCAGAGTTTCGTACAGCTGCAGAATAACCTCATTGTTCCGGAACTCGATCCCTCTATTAATAAAAGCGAAAACACTATATGCCTTCTTAATAACCCTGTCAACCTGGGTGGCAACTTTCAAGGATCTGTGTACATGGAAACCGAGATCTCTCTGCTCATCCACACTACCAAGAATCTTACCATTAGCCCGGTACTTTGCATTCCGGTTACTCTGACCAAAGTGAATCACCTCACACTTGTCTGCATTAAACTTCATTTGCCACCTCTCAGCCCAGCTCTGCAGCTTATCTATGTCTCTCTTTAACATAGAACATCCTTCATCACTATCCACAACTCCACCGACCTTAGTGTCGTCTTAGTTACTCCCCTTCTTGAACAGGGCAACCACATTTGCTATCCTCCAGTCTTCTGGCACTATTCCTGTAGACAATGATGATTTAAAGATCAATGCCATAGGCTCAGCAATCTCCTCCCTGGCTTCCCAGAGGATCCTAGGATAAATCCCATCTGGCCCAGGGGACTTATCTATTTTCACACATTGCAGGATTTCTAATACCTCAATCCCACCTAGTCTAGTAACCTGTATCTCAGTAATCTCCTTGACAACATTGTCATTTTCTAGAGTGAATATTGTTGAAAAATATTCATTTAGTACTTCCCCTTTGTCCTCTAACACCACAGACAAAACTTCCCACTACTATCCTTGATTGGCCCTATCTTATTCTTGTCATTCTTTTATTCCTTAAATACCTATAGAAAGCCTTAGGGTTTACCCTGATCCTATCCGCCAACAACTTCTCATGTCTCCTCCTGGCTCTCCTGAGCTCTCTCTTTAGGTCTTTCCTGGCTACCTTGTAACCCTCAAGCGCCCTAACTGAGCCTTCACATCTCATCCTAACATAAGCCTCCTTCTTTCTCTTGACCAGAGATTCAACTTCCTTCGTAAGCCACGGCTCCCACGCTCTACAGCTTCCTCCCTGCCTGACATGTACATACTTATCCAGGACACACTGTAACTTTTCCTTCGATAAGCTCCACATTTCTAATGTGCCTATCCCCTGCAGTTTCCTTTCCCATCCTATGCTTCCTAAATCTTGCCTGGTCGCTTCATAATTGCCTTTTCCCCAGTTGTAACTCTTGCCCAGTGGTATACACCTATCCCTTTCTATCACTAAAGTAAACATAACAGAATTGTGATCGCTATCACCAAAGTGCTCACCTACTTCCAAGGCTAACACCTGGCCCGGCTTGTTACCCAGTACCAAATCTAATGTGGCTTCGCCCCTCGTTGGCCTGTCTACATACTGTGTCAGAAAGCCCTCCTGCACACACTGGACAAAAACTGACCCATCTATAGTACTCATACTATAGTGTTCCCAGTCATTATTTGGAAAGTCGAAGTCCCCCATGACAACTACCCTGTCTCTCTCACTCCTATTGAGAATCATCTTTGCTATCCTTTCCTCTACATCTCTGGAGCTATTTGGAGGCCTATAGAAAACTCCCAACAGGGTGACCTCTCCTTTCCTGTTTCTAACTTCAGCCCATACTACCTCAGCTGATGAGTCCCCAAACATCCTTTCTGCAACTGTAATACTATCCTTGACCAACAATGCCACACCTCCCCCTCTCTTACCATCTTCTCTGTTCTTACTGAAACATCTAAACAACAACCATTCCTGTCCCTGCTCTAACCATGTCTCTGAAATGGCCACAACATCGAAGTCCCAGGTACCAACCCATGCTGCAAGTTCACCCACCTTATTCCGGATGCTCCTTGCGTTGAAGTAGACACACTTCAAATCAACTTCTTGCTTGCCAGTGCCTTCTTGCGTCACTGAAACTTGATTTCGGACCTCCCTACTCTCAACTTGTTCTATACTTGAACTACAATTTTGGTTCCCATCCCCTGGATTAGTTTAACCCCACCCCACTAGCCTTAGCAAATTCCCCCCCCCCCCCAGGATATTGGTACCCCTCTGATTCAGATGAAGACTATCCTGCTTCCACCTACCCCAGAAAGAGCCCCAATTTTCCAAGAATCCAAAACCCTCCCTCCTGCTCTACCCCTGTAGCCACATGTTCAACTCCTCTCTCTCCCTATTCCTTGCCTCACTAGCACATGGCACGGGCAACAAACCAGAGACAACAACTCTGTTCATCCTAGCTCTAAGCTTCCATCCTAGCTCCCTGAATTTCTGCCTTAAATCTCCATCTCTCTTTCTACCTATGTCGTTGGTGCCTATGTGGAACTTGACTTGAGGCTGCTCCCCCTCCCCCTTAAGGATCCCAAAAACACGATCAGAGACATCGCGAACCCTGGCATCTGGGAGGCAACACACCAACCGTGAGTCTCTCTCATCCCCACAGAACCTCATATCTTTCCTGCTAGCTTTTGAGTCCCCAATGACTACTGCTCTGCTCCTCTTCCCCTTTCCCTTCTGAGCAGCAGGGACAGACTCTGTGCCAGAGCCCTGTACCTCACTGCTTTCCCTTGGTAAGTCCCCCCCCCAACAGTATCCAAAACGGTATACTCATTGTTGAGGGAAATGGCCCAGGGGATCATGCACTGCCTGCCGGTTCCCCTTCCGTCCCCTGACTGTAACCCTTTTGCCTTTTTCTTGTACCTTAGGAGTGACTACCTCCCTGTGACTCCTCTCAATAACCCCCTCTGCCTCCCGAATGATCCGAAATTCATCCAGCTCCAGCTCCAGTTTCCTAGCGCAGTTTTCGAGGAGCTGGAGTTGGGTGCACTTCCCGCAGATGTAGTCAGCAGGGACACTAGTGGTGACCCTTACCTCCAACATTCTGCAGGAGGAACATTCAACTTCCCTAACCTCCATTCCCACTATTCTAAATTCCCAAAGAGACTGTTGAAAAAAAAGAATAAAAAAAACCTTGTTACCTTACCAATGTGGCGCACAGGTCCTTTTTTTTGGTCAGAGGAGGAGGATGGGTGGGAGACACTACCCGAGTACAATTTCGGGTAACGCAACCACACAAATATATGACTTCCCAGAAGTCCTTCGCTCCTCCCTCGCACCAATCAGCAAATGGAGGCCTGACTCCTGAGGTAAGTCCCCTTCAATGCAGGAAAACTCACACTTCCCGGCAGCCCTCGCTTCACCTCTCCTTCTCTCCTCGCCGTTCTGGCAATTGTATATTTCCTTGGTCTTGTTATACCCCATTGTCAAATCAGACATGGAAACTCCATCTGTTCCTTAATCAACTATCAACATCGGACAAACCACTTTGGTTTTGGAGGTCCGTCACCAAGCTAAAAGAGGCCAAAATGCAGCTACAAATGGGTTATCTCAGGCAAGATTCAATCTTAGAATTCTAATGTTGAATACAGCATTTTTTTTTAATAATTGAAAAAGTAGAGCATAGGAGAGTTTCCTCATTTTGTTTTCTACATTATGGGCTCCCTTTCCCAGACTGTAGACCTATTTGGTAGTGCTGTAGGATGAAATTGGTATAACTGGACAATCCTTTCATGAAGTCAGCCTAAATAATGGCCTCTTCTCTGTGTCATAAGACATCACATATGATAGCCTCATCTGGTGAGAAAATCTCCAAATACATTCCAATCACCAAAGACTAGCTCCTTTATGTCCCTGTGAAGTTCTGTAGGGCCAGTGGTGACAGCAAAGAGTGGGTGCATTGAATCACTTACTTTGGGATCTGCCTGATCATTTTTGGGTGAGAGCTCTACAGGAGAAAAAATGATCTAATGTTGATCATTTCATGGTTTCTTGCAACAATGTTCCAATTTGAATGGTCAAGCTTTAGGCATATTGATGCTATAACTTAGAGAAGACAGGAATAAATTACTAGTGGCCTTAGAATCTATTCTGAATATCTTGATGTTACAGAAAAGTTGTGTTGAGAGTGGGAAGTTAATATTAAACAAGGGACAACTGCTCCTTTAACAATTTCTTTCCTATATTCTGATCAGAAATGCCAAAGAGCTATTTTAAAAGCCTTATATATAGATGTCTTACATATTGAAGCTTTTCCTTTTTCTCGAACATATGAGGCTTTTATATATGTCATAGAAAATAAGCATTTGGCACAAAAGGTGTAATGAGTATTTGGATGCAGCTTTATGTGGATATACAGGAGATCTATTTGAATTCATAGGAGGCTAGTGAGGCCAAGAATATCGATGGATAAAAAATTGAAAGGAACATAATTTTGATTGACCCATTGAAAAGCATGTAAGAAAGAAAGATGCATTGCAAGAGGACTAGAATTGATGTTGAGTGGGAATGTGTGATAAGATGAAAGTTGATGAATGTTGAGTAGTATCATCAGCACAGTAAGGCTGGGGTGGAATCATGGGCAGAGAATTCCATTGATATGAATGGGGAACAGAGTGAGGAGCGAATGACATTTTGAATAACTCTTGAGTTAATGAAATGGCTCAGAAATTGTTGTACATGAAGACCAATTTAGACAAAACTCGAGAGCTATGAACTAAACCTTGCTCTGAGGCTCTGATGGTAACCTAATTAGAATTACATTACGGCAGACTTTGTCAAAATTTTAGGGACATTGAAGGTAGAGATAAGTGAATCATTGTTGAACAAGAGCAGACGTTCAACAGCAGTAACAACACTGGTGGACTAATCAATGCTGAAATCATACTGGTGATCTCAGAGTCAACCAGAATTTCCAAAATGCTGTATAAATTTGCATTAGAATCATAACGTTAAAAGGTAACTATGTGAAAACAAGTAAGAAATAATCCTTAAAAGAAGGTATAAGTTTCTTAGGACAAACAAAACTCAAGTCATCCATTGTGAAGATGATAGTGTTCTGCATAATAAAATAATTAATTTCAGAAATCAAATTTGTGTACCGAAAACACTCATTTGTGTACTTTGGTATTTTTTCCATTTGTTAAAATCTATTCCCTCCCAACATATAGGAGCAAAGTAACCTGAGAACTAGAAAACTAAGATGTTAAATCACACACCCTAAAGTCTTTCCAATTGTTTTCTGATTCCTAACTTTTAAAATAAATATTGTCTATTTTTCAATAAGCCCTTAAAAACTTTTGCTTTCATGATGAATCAAACTGTTTTATTTATGGAAGGTATTAAACCGTGTTTCCAAAAAAATCTCTTCATTTATTGTCAACGACTGGCCTGTTGGCAACTGCTTTTATTTCTTTACAATGTGACAAACCTTTGGATCTATTCCCTTGAGCTCTCCTTCGGTTGAATTAATACAAACAACACAGTGGTTTTAAATTACCCCATTTTAAACTAATAAGTATTGCTCTGTTGCAATCTGAAGAATGACACACACCTAAGGCAAAATTGCTTTGCATATAAACTTTGAAAAAGCTTCTGTGCTGCTTTTCATTTCAGGCTTCTGTTCATTTAGGTGGCATAAGAAAGAAGAAACTCCATTTCAAAGGAGCTTTTGCATAAATTGACAATGATTTTAATAAAAAGAAAATCAGATCAAATGTAAGGTTCTGCATATCTAACAATATATACCATAACCTGACTGTTTAAGAAGTAATATTACAAATGATTTTTTTTTGGCTGGTAAAATATTATTGCTTTACCTTTATGATTGGCTAGTCCTATGTTCAGGCAGAAGAGCACATTAAGTATGAAGAAATATGTTCAATGTGTTGCGTTTCTGCCGTCAGAATTCAGGTTTGAAAGCCTTTTGTCAAACCTGATTGTAATGCAAATGTAACTGCTACTTCAGTGTTGAAGAAGACTAATTAATAAAACCAGACGGTATTGATTTCCTGCTGACATTGATTATTCACTTAAATGTTCATCTGGCACCTCTGTTGATGTCAGCAATGATGTTAGAGAAAATAATACCCAAAATATATAATAAAATGATTAGTATGCAGAGATAAGGAAAACAAGGCACAGTTTCCCACTCAACTACATTCTAATGCCAAGAGTGTTTATTATTTTTTTCCTCAAATGCCAATTTCCAAAATTTAAGAATAGCAGGAAATAAATCCTAACTTGCAGATGCAGCATCATGCAGGCTCATGACAGTTGAAACTTTCTTCAGTGTAGGTGTATCCATCTTTGTTCCTGTTTGATGAATTCCTCTTCATCTGGCAGTATAATATCAGAAGTGAACTGCTTTTTAGCACTTCATCCATCTTTGGGGGCCTTGGATGGAAGGAAACACGACACAAAAACTCTGAGACATTCCTCCTACCCAACAATTGGAGTCTCAGATGGATGGCCACCATCCATATGTGAACAGTCATCATGACACCTCTTGCATAGGTGAAGGTCAATCCTCATTCTGTCTTCTAAAGAATTACTCAATCTGTTAAATTTATTGCCAATAGATTCACGCAAGTTGATGTCTCAGTGGCCTTATTCACAATACCTTATTCAAAGTTTCCGTTGAGATTTTAAATTTTAAAAACATAGCAGAGTGGACATTTGGTCCGATAGAATGTGGATTTGGAAAATTCACAATACAAAATGTGGAGATGGCAGATTAATCAACAGGTATTTTGCATCATATCCTCACTTTAGGGGGCATGGGGATGGCATGGTGGCACAGTGGTTAGCACTGCTGCCTCACAGTGCCAGAGACTGGGTTCAATTCCCACCTCAGGCAACTATCTGTGTGAAGTTTGCACTTTCTCCCCGTGTCTGCGTGGGTTTCCTCCCACAGTCCAAAAAATGTGCATGTTAGGTGAATTGGCCATGCTAAATTGCCTGTAGTGTTAGGTGAAGGAGTAAATGTAGAGTAATGGGTCTGGGTGGGTTGCTCTTCAGAGGGTCGGTGTGGATTTGTTGGGCCAAAGGGCCTGTTTCCATACTGTCAGTAATCTAATCTAATCTAATAAATAATATTTCCCAGTGTTAATTGTCAATCAGGAAATGGAGGGATGAACTAAATAAATTATCACCACAGAAACAAACTTTTGAAGCTATGATTGACAAGTCCTTGGATCATGGTGGACTTGATTTTTGAGTCTTACAAGAAGTGGCTATTGAGATAGTTGAAGTATTGGTTTTAAATTTTTTAATTTCCTTAGATTAATGGAACGTTAGATTAGATACAAAAATGTCAAATGTAACTCCTTTATCCAAAGGATAGGAAGACAAAAAGATGTAAAAACAGCTTATTATGTCATAGCGATAATGTTAGAATCTATTATTTAAAACATTACAACAGGGCACTTGGGAAAGTTCAAGATAATCATATGGAATAAACATGGATTTGTGAAAGAAACAGTATATTTAACTAATTTTTGAAGTTCTTTTAGGATGTTATATGTACAGAGGATAAAGGGAAACCAGTGGATATTCTGTACTTATATTTTCAAAAGCTATTTGATAAAATACCACATCAAATGTTATAATGGACAATAAAAGCTCATGGTGTATGGGGCAACATGTTGCTATTATTACAAGGTTGGTTAGGTAACAGGAAACAAGGTGTTGTCATTTCCTGGTGTGCCAATGTGCAGGTACAGCAAACAATTAGGAATACTGACAGGATTTAATCATTTATTGTGACTGAAATTGAGTACAATTGTAAGGACATTATGCTTCAGTCAAGCAGGACATAGGTGAGACCACATTTAAAGGGCATTCTTATTAATCGGTCTTCTTATTTAAAGAAGAATGCAAATGTGTAAAAAACTTTTTAAACAAGGTTGACCAGACTGATATCTAGGATCGATGGGCAGCCTTTTGAGGAAATGTTTAACAGGAAGGACTGGAACCTGTCGTAAGTAGGAGACAGTTTGATTGAAACATTTAAGATCCTGAAAAATCTTGACTGGGTGGATTCAGCAAATATGTTTCTTCTTGTGGGTGAATCTAAAACAAAGAGTCAAAATTTAAAAGTAAGGTATCACCAATTTAAAACAGAGATGAGTGTTTTCTCGTCATGTAAATTTGTGAGTCTTTGGAATTTACATCCTCAAAACAAAGTGGAAGCCCTTGAATATCTTTAAAGCACAGGGAGGCAGATTCTTGAAAGACAATAGGGTGAAAAGATATCCAGGGTGGTAGAAATGTTTGGAATCAGATCAGCCATGTTTTATGGAATAGTCAGAAGGCTTGAGGAACCAAGTGCTGGATTAGTGGTGCTGGAAGAGCACAGCAGTTCAGGCAGCATCCGAGGACAGGCAAAATCCGAGGACAGGCCTGTCCTCGGATTTTGCCTGTCCTTGGATGCTGCCTGAACTGCTGTGCTCTTCCAGCACCACTAATCCAGAATCTGGTTTCCAGCATCTGCAGTCATTGTTTTTACCTCGTTGAGGAACCAAGTGGTCTACTCCTGCTCTTAATACAAAGATTTGGATTCATATGTGCCTCTCCAAAAAGGTACTCTGCCTCTCCAAACAACGGTGATGAACATAGGTCTTTTCATGTGTAAAGCTTACAAGTCATGTTTTAGACATTCCATAACAGAAAGTTGTATATCTTTGAAGACAGCTTACCTTTTGCCTCCATAAATCATAATTGTATAAAGCCCAACCCCTGCTCTCCCTTGTTGAAAATGGTGGATGTAATGATTGAAACAAGGTCAGCTCGGTGGACTTCATAGAATATGAGTTCCCTGACTTGCACTGTTAATCAGATCCAATCAGGGATGACAGATAAGAGCAGGAGTGTCAGACATCCTGTAGCTCAGTGGTTA
This sequence comes from Chiloscyllium plagiosum, assembly GCF_037043375.1. Lineage (NCBI taxonomy): Eukaryota > Metazoa > Chordata > Chondrichthyes > Orectolobiformes > Hemiscylliidae > Chiloscyllium > Chiloscyllium plagiosum. The sequence goes on from NW_028270148.1 coordinate 58,567,981, forward strand.
GCACTGCTGCTTCACAGCGCTAGGGACCTGGGTTTGATTCCAGCCTCAGGCTACTGTCTGTGTTGAGTTTGCACATTCCTCCCGTGTCAGCATGGGTTTCCTCCAGGTGCTCCAGTTTCCTCCCACAGCCCAAAGATGAGCAGGTCAGGTGAATTGGCCATGCTAAATTGCCTGTAGTGTGGGTGCATTAGTCAGAGGGAAATGGGTCTGGTTGGGTTACTCTTTGGAGGGTCAGTGTGGACTTGTTGGGCTGAAGGGCCTTTTTCCACACTGTCGGGAATCTAATCTAATCTTAAACATCCTATTCAGTGTAAGAGCTAGCTCTGAGGGAATTGGATGAGTGTAAAGGGGAGTTGGTGATGGGATATTAGCCTCTGTGGAGTTACTTCAGTGGGTACCAGGTTCACAGGTGGAATTTATGGAATCAGGGATCCCCTGCCATTTATGTTAAACCAGATAGTGTCTCTCTCGCTCACTCTCTTTCTTGATCTCTGTCTCTAAAACTCAGGCTATAGACAGATGTATTGGTTTGATACATGATTAGTTGGTAGAGTCTCACTTAAGGATAGAGGATTACAAATAAGATAGTCTGTTGAAAAAAGATATAAATCTGAAAATGAAAGACCAATCCATCTATTATGATGGAGGATGAACCTGCAGAGACAATAACTTGGTACAAAATGAATTGGCACTTGAAAAAGTATGGGTTAATGAATGAAAGTCAGCATCAAATTGTTAAAGCCAAATCATGTCTGAACATCATGCTTGACTTCATTGATAGTGAAATGAAATGATTGATGACTGTCATGTAATTGAAATCAAAAAGACATTTAGTAAAATATGACATGATAGAATCACTAGGAAAAAAAAGCACATCGGGGCTAAAGGACCAGTGAGAAAATAAATACAAAATTGGTGAAAGAACAGGGAGCAGAAGTAAAAGGTAACAGGATTCTCCCATGAGTTGATATTAGGATCATTATTCTTTCAAATATATACCAAATATTTCAAGGTGCAATGATACTTGGTAATGTAATGCACAGTGAAGACAATAATTGTAGACTTCTTGAATCCAAAGTCTGGTGAAATAGACAAATAACAGATGGAATTTAACATGGTGTGGAATAATGTACATTTTAGGAAGAATGAGATGAGGCAATCTAAATGAAATGCTATCATTTTGATCTGGGATGCATAAATCTTCAAGGTTGCAGATAAAGTGAGAAGCAGAAAACAGAAGAAAATGACCCTTGGCTTTGTCAATAAGGGCATAACTGTAAAATTCAGCTCCTTACTGCCTAGTTTCTCAGTAATATCAGTAGTGTTTTGGCTCTAAAATCACACACACAACATGCACACACACCCTCTGCAGTGTGAGCTGCACAAGGTATAATTTACTGAGGCCATTTATAAATGTTTTATCATAATTTTAAAGAAACGGGCAGAGTTCTTTCTAGTGGCCTTTATCTCTCAATCAATATCAGAAAATTATACTGTCTGATCATTATCACTTTGTTGTTTGTGACAGCTGAGACAAGAAAGATTCAAAAGGAACCCGAGGAGCAACTATTTCACATAGAGGGCGATTTGTAAGTGAAATAAACTGCCAGAGGAAGCGATAGATGCAGGTATAGATAAAACATTTAAAAGATATTTGGACAGGAACATGAATAGGAAAAGGTTAGAGGGATATTGGCCAAATGCAAGCAAGTGGGACTAGTTTAGTTTGGGAAACTTGGGCAGCATGGATAAGTTGGACTGAAGGGTCTGTTTTTCTGCTGTATGACTCGATGACGCTATGGATGCTCAGGGAACATCCGGTAGAAATATGTGGAGTAGTCAGTACAATACAGATAGCTAAGTTCTTGATTACCAAGGAGATCAAAGGTTACAGGAAAGTGGGAAAATGGGGTTGAAAGACCAATCAGCCATGATTGAATAGTGGAGCAGACACAATGGGCCGAATGGCCTAATCTCAGCTCCTCTTATGGTCTTAACACCAGTGCAGTCACTTTGCAGATTCAACCCTCCAAAAGTAACAACATTTCTTAAACAGGCAGACCTGAACGTGCATTCAGTAGCAGGAAAAACAACATATTTATCATTCCTCTCTCGCCGCTTGGTTCATGATTGATTTTTATCAGCTGTTACTTTGACCATGCCGTTGCTCTCACTAAGTGTTCAGTGGCTACTAGAGCTCATTAAAGTTGCCAGCATCTGCGAGCATGGTGTGGTCCTTGCTGAAGGACTTTGTGTGAACCAGTTGTTCCAGACGTGATGAGGTAAGTTGGTCTCTGGCATAACAGGCAGAATGAGAAGTGATAGTGATAGAGGAGAAGGAGCTGGCAGAAGTGGGAGGTAAAGGGCTCTCAGCAGGAGGTCATACCCACCTAAGGTTTTCAAGGAAGCAATGCACCGAGCTGAATCTCAGAAAGGAACAATAAGTCAGATGCTTGTTCTGTTGTAAGAGCATCCTTATTTGTAATCTACTACTGAAGCCAGAACTCTAGCCTCTGAGCACAACAAGGACTGCATTGCTTGTGGCTGTGACCATTATCATGATCTTTACATGTTCGTCCCCTTCCAGGCAGTATTAAGGATATTTATAAACTTTTCCAGTTTGGCAACTATCATTTCATGAGTCAGGTTACTGAGGCCTTATATTCTGAGAGAGATGAAAACATTTCAACTTATCTAACAGAGACAGAGAAAAGATGATATATTTCTTTGCTTGATTTCTGCGTTTCTCCATGGTGCAATATGAGAGTTAGGTTTAGATTAGGTTTCATTGCCATGTTTTTTTTTGTTACGTTACTCATATACGGTGTACAAGAGGACATTGAAAACTAAGTGGATACATGTAACTTTGCAATTTTCCATGTTGTAAATTCTATGATGCAGCATAATTGCAAGTGGAGCTAAAGTGCAATTATATGCAGAATATCACAGGACTTAATGTCTCAAATCCAGGCAGACGCCTTGACACCTAAATTCAATGTCTTTATTCTATGTGTCTCTTATCAATGTTAGATCATGACAAATAAAAACAGGAGTAGAGGTTGACCCAGCAAGACTGCTCCATCATTCAAAGAATCATTGCACCACATTCATTTTCTTGCCCTTCCCCCTAACCCTTGATGCCTTTACTGGTCAAGAATTTACATAACTCAGCCTTAAATATACACAAGGACTCTGTGCCGACAGCTCTCTATAGCAACGAGATCCAAGATGGTGGCGGAGGAGGACGCTCCAGCCAGAGCTGGTCCATTCCATCTATGCTTCTTCCGCTTTCTTTCTTTTTCTTTCCTCTTAGTGTCTTTTACTTCTCTATCCCAGCCTCCGATGACTCCTGGCCTTGTGCAGCAGCCTCCTGGCGTGAAATGGCGACCTCCCAGCATGATGCAGCAGCCTCCCTTAGCGATCTCCCGGCCTGATGCAGTAGCCTCCCATAGTAGTCTTCTAACCTGGTGCAGTAGCCTCCCATAGCAGTCTCTTGGCCTGGTGCAGCAGCCTCCCATAGCGGTCTCCAGGCCGGGGCAGTAGCCTCCCATAGTAGCCTTCTGACCTGGTGCAGCAGCCTTCCAAAGCAGATTCCTGGCCTGGTGCAGCAGCTGCCCATAGGGATCTCCCGGCCTGGTGCAGCAGCCTCCCATAGTGATCTCCTGGCCTGATGCAGCAGCCTCCTATAGCGATCTCCTGGCCTGGTGCAGCTGCCTCTATAGCAATCTCCTGGTCTGATGTAGCAGCCTCCCATATCGATCTCCTTGCCTGGTGCAGTAGCCTCCTATAGCGATCTCCTGGTCTGGTGCAGTAGCCTCCTATAGCGATCTCCTTGCCTGGTGCAGTAGCCTCCCATAGTAGCCTTCTGGCCTGGTGCAGCAGCCTCCCATAGCAGCCTCCTGGCCTGGTGCAGCAGCCTCCCATAGTGATCTCCTGGCCTGGTGCAGCAGCCTCCAATAGCGATCTCCTGGCCTGGTGCAGCAGCCTCCCATAGCGATCTCCTGGCCTGGTGCAGCAGCCTCTCATAGCGACCTCCCGGCCTGGTGCAGCAGCCTCCCATAGCGATCTCCTAGACTGGTGCAGCAGCCTCTCGTAGCGACCTCCCGGCCTGGTGCAGCAGCCTCCCACAGCGACCTCCCGGCCTGGTGCAGCAGCCTCCCATAGCGATCTCCCAGCTTGGTGCAGCAGCCTCCCATGGCGATCTTAGGGTCTGGTGCAGCAGCGTCCCTTAGCGATCTCCCAGCCTAGTGCAGCTGCCTCCCATTGCAACCTCCCGGTGTGGTGGAGTTACCTCCTGGTGTGGCGTGGCAATCTCCCAGCCCAGCATGGTGGCCTCCCTACCTACTGAAGCAGCCTCCTGGATGGCAATCTGAAGCAGTCTCCCGGCCTTATAAATCTCAAGGTGAAACCCTGTGAAGTCTGCAGCTAGGGCCCAGTGTGGTCTGTTGTTCTGAACTTTTATTTCTGCAATACTGGACATTTTGTTTCTCAATTGTCTAAGATCTTATAACTAAAGAACCTGTACCTATGTATCTTTGTACCTAGGTTGGCACTGTAAGTGGTGACATATAAACCTTCCACTATCCTCATTGTGTATATGTGACAATAGAGGCTAATTCTCATGAAAAGACCTATCAGAGAAGAAATTCCTCCTTATCACAAACTTAAATTGACACACACTTAATGCTGAGTCTATGTTGACTGGTCATAGACTCTTCCATGAGGGGAAGTATCCTCTCAGTATATACCCTGTCAAGCTTAAGAATCCTACATGTCTCAATAAGATCACCTCTCATTCTTTCCCAAGTAAAGTCACAACCTGTTTATGCTTTGCTCATAAGGCAGTCCCTCCATGGTGGGTGCCTAGAATGTGTTGCCAGCGGAGGTAGTAGGGGTGAGAACAATAGACAGATAGATGCATGGGCAGGAAGCAAAGGGATACAGATCCTGAGAAAATAGGCGGCAGGTTTAGATAGAAGATCTGGATCGGCGCAGGCCTGGAGGGCCGAAGGGCTTGTACCTGTGCTGTAAGGCTGTATGTTCTTTGGTCTTTGTTCCATACTGGAGATCACCACAGAAAACTTTCACTGAACTGCTTCCAGTCAAATAAGGCAACCAAAACTGCTCACAGTACTCTAGCTGTGGTCTCACCAGAACCTTGGGGGGCAGCATGGTGGCTCAGTGGTTAGCACTGCTGCCTCACAGTGCTAGGGACCTGGGTTCAATTCCAGCCTCGGGTGACTGCATAGAGTTTGCATGTTCTCCCTGTGTTTGCATGGGTTTCCTCTGGGTGCTCCGGTTCCCTCCAACAGTCCAAAGATGTGCAGGTCAGATGAATTGGCCATGCTAAACTGCCCGTAGTGTTAGGTGGGAAAGTAGGGGAATGGGTCTGGGTAGGTTACTCTTCAGAGGGTTGATGTGGACTTGTTGGGCCGAAGGGCCTGTTTCTGCTCTGTAGGGACTCGAATCTGATCTTGTACAATCGTAATGTGGCTTCCCGACTCTTATACTCCAATCCCTTTGAAATAAGGGATAACATTCCATTTGCTATCTGGATGAGGTGCTGCATCAGCGTGCTGGCTTTCTGTGCTTCATGCACAAGTATCCCCAAGTCCCTTTGTGTTGTGGTTTTCTCAGTCTTCCTCCTTTTAAATAATACTCTGTTCTTTTGTCTCCCCTTCTGAAATGAACAGCTTCACATTTTCCCACACTATGTCCATAACTTCTTGCCCACTTTCTTATCCTCACAATATCTCTCCGTAAATTCTTCGTATCCCTGTCTCAACTTACCTATCCATTATTTTCCACACAGCTTCATTTGAGAAGGATTCACATTTTTGGATCATTGGAATCTTTTCTGGGTAGAAGTGACCTGTACAAGAAGGATGGATTACACCTGAATTGGAAGGGAACTATAATGGAAGGAGACTATAATATACTGGCAGAGAGATTTGCTCGAGCTGCTTGGGAATATTTAAACTAGTAAGATGGGATGGGGGTGGGGGTGGGGGTAGGGGTGGAGGTGGGACCCAGGGAGATACCGAGGAAAGATCAATCTGAGACTGGTACAGTTGAAGAAAGAAGTGAGTCAAATAGTCAGGGCAGGTAGGGACAAAGCAGAGAACGAGGTAGGACTCATAAATTAAACTGCATTTATTTCAATGCAGGAGGCCTAACAGGGAAGGAAGATGAACTCAGGGCATGGTTAGGAACATAGTACTAGGATATCATAGCAATTACAGAAATCTGGCTCAGGGATGGACAGGACTAGCAGCTTAGGTGGAGAGGAATTTGTTAAGTGTCTACAAGAAAAGTTTCTGATTCAGTATGTAGATGTACCTACAAGAGAAGGTGCAAAACTTGACCTACTCTTGAGAAATAAGGCAGGGCAGATGAGCGATGTGTCAGTGGGGAGCACTTTGGGGCCAGTAAGGCACTCGACAAGGTTCCCCATGGGAGACTGGTTAAATCTCATGGAATACAAGGAGAACTAACCACTTGGATACAGAACTGGCTCAAAGGTAGAAGACAAAGGGTAGTGGTGGAGGGTTGTTTTCAATGGATGTACATAAAAGCTCCTGGTATCTACATATGTTACAATCACAGGCATCTCCACTTCTGGGCTAGTACTGAACAATGCAGTTACAATTGTCATGTGCTTCCTTAATGTGGCATGCTACAAATGGCCCCAGTATGATGGAGTCTGAGGCCTTTATACAATCAGATAAGCATGTCACTTAAAGGTATACTGCATAACAGCAATGAGAAGTAACATATTTACCAAGATTCACAGTGGTATGCGGAGTGGACTCGATGGGCCGAATGGCCTTACTTCCACTCCTGTGTCTTATGTCTTATAATGCATATCCTCACCAGTGTATGGAACACTTTGTCACAACATATAAAGTGAACAGCTAAGGGGGAGAAAGGAGGGACAAGAGGCAGAAGAGAGGGAGTGAGAAAGAAAGGAAAGGGTGAAACAACTTATAGACAATCATTTTCTGGATGGGATGAGTGACTTCATGAGTAACTTTTCCAAATGTGAGATCCAATAAACAGAACGCCAATTCCCCTATCACTACAATCTAACACCTTACCTTCTGTCTTTTATACATAATCACAATAGCTGGCCATGACTCATATTTATCACTAACCAAAATGGGCAAATCAAATTTACAAAGCAAAGATTCTTATAATGCATACAGAAAGCAACAAAACCCCATCTCTTATGCGTTTTCTTCATCCCTGTTTTCTGAGTGTACATGTCTGTACTACAATGACTGTGACAAGACTGGTGGAAGGCTGTTGTCCTTCATTGGAGGAGATTATAATTCCTTACGGGTGTTTTCAGGCAGCTGACCTTAAAAGTCTGGGCTTTAATTGGGACGGTATGATCTCAGCATGGGCAGCAATTATTTCAACTGGCTGGCTGACTGGAGATAGCAAAGACACTGGTAAACAAAGCAGAGAGAGGATTTATACTGTCATCCTGAGAGACAGGGCAGCAGGCTCATGCTCCATTAAACTATTTCCTATTACCCTTGACCGGTGCTTTAGCAAACCTGGTAACTTGCTGGAGGGCTATGAGCTCAATTTGCTCGTGGTGCAGAGGAGTTGGAAACTTATTCCATGGAACACCACATTTTTATTGGTTCCACAACCATTCTGAAAGAGTTGACCATCAAATCCAGGTGGAAGAGTATGAACTCTGGGCTCTTGTAAAGCCCTGTCCATGCTTCTTCACAACTTGCAGGTCCTACCTTGAAGCTGTCTTTTGAATTAAAGGCAGGGCCAATGCATGAGCTAATGAATGTGATGATAAAAGTGAATGATGTGTTTCTTCTTTATCCTGGCCTCACAGTTTTCTATCTCTTGCTCTCTAGCCCATTCGTACTTCTGGGTATCTAAGAGAAAGAAAGACACTCGAAGTGAAGAAAGGAGGGGTAAGTAAGAGGTCGCTGGTAATACAACATGTAGCTTATAAATCAGAAGCGATTCTATGATAAGAGAGGCATGGTGGCTCAGTGGTTAGCACTGCTGCCTCACAATGCCAGGGACCTGAGTTCGATTCCAGCCTTGGGCAGACTGTCTGTATGGAGGTTGCACATTTTCCCTGCTTCTGCGTGGGTTTCCTCCGGGTGTTCCAGTTTCCTCCCACAATCCAAAGACATGCAGGTTAGGTGAATTGGCCGTGATAAATTGCCCGTAGTATTCAAGAATGTGTAGGTTAGGTGTGTTAGTCAAGGGTAAATACAGGATAATGGAGAATGTCTGGGTAGGTGTGAACTTGTTAGGCCGAAGGGCCTGTTTCTATACTGTAGGAATTCTATGATTCTACGAGAAGATTAGAATTTGGGCTCAGATATGAGAATACTGACAGCTTCAGTCCAGCCAGTGATCATGGTCTCTAGATGTGGGAGCAACATCTCCTCCACTTTGATTAGGACCTTCAGCCAAGCCTGTGTCTGCTGTTTAACTCCTGCTCCCTGCAGTTCTGCATCACATTGGGATGAAACAGAAAGGGGGATGTGTCAGTGATTGTGGTGCAATCTTTATGGCTGATGCGTTTTTCATGGTTAAATAACTATAAGTATCTGGTAGGGTATGTACATTGGATTTTCTCATGTGGGCAATCATGTACAGCAGAGAAAATTCAATTTCAAGATGGAACTCTGACTAAACTGTTCAATGCAAAATTAAATACAATAAATTGTTTTATAATGAAAAATTCACCATCATCAAGGCAGGCACAGCAGGGTCACCCATAGCTGCTTCAATGTTTCTGTTCCCTTGGGCATAGAATAAGATACAATGAAATTGAATGATTTTGAGAAAGCCCCAAGATATGGTGTTAATAATAATAACAGAAAGAATAAAATGACAGATATAAATTGTGAATTTTGCAATACATATCTGTCCAATAATCATTGTAATGTAAGCTAATTATTGCTTTCACAACAAGCTGTCCTGCATAAAGACATCTTAACTTGTTATCAGTTTAAAAGCAGTTTTATGATGAAAGCACAGTGAGCTCAGTTTTGAGTGATTGGCTAAATTTCAGCAAGACCCAAAAGTGATATGGGAATCATGCTGATAAAAAGCAGGACAAATCCATTCTGGCCAATAACCATCCCATCAGCCTCCCCTTTAGTCATTCAGCCACCTCCTCTTCACCAGGGACATGCAGTCCATCGACACTTCCACCCACCATCAGGACAGGCTGAAGGCACTCCACTTCTTCCTTGATCAGAAACCTGGACAGTCACTATCCACCACCACAACCCTCTTTCTGGCTGAGCTCATTCTCACTTGGAGCAATTTCTCCTTTACACCGTCTCACTTTCTCGAAGTAAAACGTGTGGCAGTAGTCAAGCACATGGCTCTCAGTTATGCCTGCCTCTTTGTGGCATATGTAAAACATCCTGTTTAAGTTTTACTCAGGACTCGATTCATCTCTTTCTCTGTACATTCATAACTGTATTACTGGTGTTTCTTGCTCTTGTCTAAATTGAAAAAACAATACATTTTGCTTCCAATTTGCATCCATCTCTCCCCTTCACCTGATCCATCTGTGGTCCTTCCCTTCCCTTCCTTGACTTCTGTGTTTCCATTTCCATTTTATTTAGCTGAGACTGGTGGACAATGCACACGGAAGTCCCTTTGATCCCCGGTGCTCAGATAGTGCTAACCCTGCCCGCAAGCAGCAAGATATAAACACCATGACAATTTATAATACACAATTATCAGAGAATATAGTATAAACATTCACATACTTATTTACTGTGCCTACGAGCATGTAGTAACTGCAGAGAGATCCTTATCTCCTCACCAAGTCACCCTTTATTTACAAGTGCACTGTCCATGGACTCTAACCAGCCAGCTCAGAGCCAGTTCCTAGAGTGAGAAGACTCCGAGACTCCTGTTTATACCCTGTCCCACAGGGGTCCCTGATTGGTCCAGGTTAACAGCCCCAGCCAGGGAACTCATACTCAATGAGATCCTCATTCCAATCACTATTTCCCCCCCCACCTCTGGTAAGTCCAGGAATGTAGGCCTGCTCTGTTTTTTGGAGCTCTCCCCGGCATGCTTTCACCCAAGGTCTGGTTCCTCCAACTCTGATGCAGACACAGGCGGACCCATAGCTGGCCTCTTGCTTCCGGAGCATCTAAGAAATTCATCTTTTTCTTCTGGCAGTAACATTATCAAGGTTGCATTCACCTCGGCCTCTGAGGTTTGTTTGAAGCTAGACGGAAGAGGAGAACCCACAGTTTCTGACAGCCTTTGTGGCTGTTCTGAGGGGCCAGGTATGTTTAGATCTTGGCCTGCTTGTGCAGTAATTGCTTTCAGTTAGTACACGTGTGTTCGGGATTGTCTCACCTAACTGATCTTTTAATGTCAAGGGACCTGACCTTGTGTCAACCTTGCCTCGTACCCATGTGGTTTCTGTGGTTTCAACACCAAACTCTGTCCCCTGAAATAAACTGTCTCTCTCACTAAGAGGACGCATATAGTTGGCATTGGCATTCCTGTTGCCGTTTCATCTTCCCCTGCCCAGGTTTGGGAATATCAGATTTAACCTAGTGTGGTCTATTCCCATCGGCAACACTGCTAGAGCTATCTGTGTAGTTGTGTGAGGATGGCCCTATAATCAAATAGGAACCGGGACAGTTTGACATCGAGTGAAGCTATAGGCTATTTCTTTAAGTCTGCTTTCAACATTTGGACTGTTCTTTCCACCAGACCATTGAATGATATATGGTATGGATCTGTCTGAACATTCTGAATCCCATTTGACTTTGGAAAATCCTTGAAGTCCCTGCTGATAAATTGGGTCCTATTGTTCATGACCAATACTTCTCGGAGACCATATATCACAAACGATGCTCGCAGCTTTTCAATTGTCATCCCTGAGTTTGCCAAATGAACTCTATGCATGTCATACCATTTTGAATGGGTATACACAATGACCAAAAAAATTGAGCTCATGAAAAGACCAGTAGATTAGGCCTGCAACCAAGTTAGGGGGTTTAGCAGCCATTCCCATGAATATGGAGGAATGATAATTTTTGTCCTCATTGGCATTCTGGGCATTACCCCACCAATGCAGGATGGGTAATCCAAGATGAAGGATGGGAAACATTTGTGGGTGTAAAAGCTGCTCCTTTTTTGAGGTATTTTAGGTGCTGGAGGTGATTTCCTCGAATTCCAGGAGCAGCAATTACTGTTTTATATGCTGTTATATTGTTTTGGAACTTTGGAGGAAAAAAGGCAAAACAACAGTATTTTTAAAAGGGAGAATTACAGACAATAGGCAGCACATAATCAGTGAAGGAGAGAGAGAGAGAGAATCCCACTGCTAACTAACACAGTTACTGCCTTTGCTGTTTGAATTCATGTATCATTGGGCATGGGAGGATTTCTCAGAAAACTTAACAAATAGTGAAATTCACAACTGATTTTGGAGGAACTGATCTTGCAGAGGTCACAGCACAGAAATAGATAAGTGTGTAACTTTAAGCGTAGCCTTGCTGTAATTCTACAATAGTGAGTAGAGTGGCTTGTTTCTTCATTCCATGTTTTATTGAGATCTGTCTCTTGATTAAATTTTAAAAATATAAGCCATAGGTACTAAGTTAACCTGAAACAGTGTTTTGTAGAGCAATAAGATGGTGCTATTTTCTGGGCCTGTAGATCGGAAGAAGCAAAAATGGCCCTTTGTAAAGTGATATGCTCTTTTTGTCAGATGCGGGAGTTAAGGGAGAGTGTACGTGTTACTGAAGATTAGATCTGCAATAAATGCCCATTGGTTGCAAATCCTATCCTATTGAATGCATCAGTTGGAGTGACAGTTCAAGCAAATGAGGATTTACAAGAGCAAAGGAGTGGGATGGATGGCAGTTACAGAAAAGGAGAAAAGTCGCAGATACAGTCACATAACTCCAAGAAAAGTAGGAGAGGTAGGCAGGTAGTGTAGCAGTCTTCTGTGGTTATCCCCATTTCAAACAAGTATGCTGTTTTGGAAAATGTAGGGAGTGATGGATTCTCAGGGAAATGTAGCACGAACAGCCAAGTTTCTAGTATCAAGAATGGCTCTAATGTAATGAGGGATACATCGGGTTCCAAGAGATCAATTGTAATAGGGGACTCTCTAGTCAGAGGCAAAAACAAGTGTTCTGGTTCCAGCAGTGAGAAATCAGAATGGTGTGTTGCTTCCCTGCTGCCAGGATCAAGGATGTCTCAAGGAGGAGAGGGACCAGCAGGATGTCATTGGAATCAATGACATAGGAAAGGAAAAGGATGAGATTCTGAAGGGAGAATATAGAAAGTTTGTCAGGAATTTAAAAAGGAGATCCTCGAGGGTAGTAATATCGAGATTACTCGTGGTGCTGCGAGCTAGTTAGAGTAAAAATAGGATAGAGCAGATGAATGCATGGCTGAGGAGCTGGTTGTATCAGGGAAGGATTTACATGTTTGTATCATTGGAATCTCTTCTGGTGTAGACGTGACCTCTACAAGAAGGATGGATTGCATCTGAATTGGAAGAGGATTAATATACTGGCAGGGAGATTTACTCGAGCTGCTCAGGAGGACTTAAACTAGTAAGTTTGGGGGTGGGATCCAGGGAGATGCTGAGGAAAGAGATCAATCTGAGACTGGTACAGTTGATAAAAGAAGCGAGTCAAACAGCCTGGGCAGGCAGCGACAAAGCAGAAAACAAGGTAGAAATTAAACTGCATTTATTTCAATGCAAGAGGCCTAACAGGGAAGACAGATGAACTCAGGGCATGGTTAGGGACATGGGACTGGGATATCATAGTAATTACAGATAGGTGGCTCAGGGATAGACAGGACTGGTAGCTTCATGTTCCAGGATACAAATGCTACAGGAAGGACAGAAAGGGAGGCAAGAGAGGAGGGGGAGTGGCATTTTTGATCAGGGATAATGTTACAGCTGTACATAGGGAGGATATTCCCAGAAATACATCCAGGGAAGTTATTTGGATGGAACTGAAAATAAGAAAGGGCTGATCATCTTATTGGGATTGTGTTACAGAACTGCTAATTGTCAGCAGGAAACAAATTTGGAAGGAGATCTCAGTTATCTGTAAGAATAATAAGGTGGTTACGGTCGGGAATTTTAACTTTCCAAACATAGACTGGGACTGCCATAGTGTTAAGGGTTTAGATGGAGAGGAATTTGGTAATTATGTACAAGAAAAGTTTCTGATTCAGTATGTGGATGTACCTATGAGAGAAGGTGCAAAACTTGACCTACTCTTGGGAAATAAGACAGGTAAGGTGACTGAGGTGACTGTGGGGGAGCACTTTGGGGCCAATGAGCATAATTCTATTAGTTTTAAAATAGTGAAGGAAAAGGGTAGGCTAGATCTAAAAGTTGAAATTCTAAATTGGATGAAGGCTAATTTTGACTGTATAAGGCAAGAATTTTGAAAAGCTGATTGGGGACAGATGTTCGCAGGTAAAGGGATGGCTGGAAAATGAGAAGCCTTCAGAAATGAGAAAACGAGAGTTCAGAGACATTATATTCCTGTTAGGGCTAAAGGAAAGGCTGGTAGGTGTAGGGTAAACTGGATGACTAGAGAAATTAAGGGTTTACTTAAGAAAAAGAAGGAAGCATATGTCAGGTATAGACAGGATAGATTGAGTGAATCCTTGGAAGAGTATAAAGGCAGTAGGAGTATACTTAAGAGGGAAATCAGAAGGGCAAAAAGGCGACATGAAATAGCTTTGGTAAACAGGGTAAAGGAGAATCCAAAGGTTTTTACAAATACATTTAAGGACAAAAGAATAACTAGGGAGAGACTAGTGGCCCCTCAAAGATCACAGGAGATGGGAGAAGATACTAACCGAGTATTTTGTATCAGTGTTTACTGTGGAGAAGGACATGGAAGATTTGGATTGTGGGGAAATAAATGGTGACATCTTGAAAAATGTCCATATTACAGAGGAGGAAGTGCTGGATGTCTTGAAACGCATAAAGGCGGATAAATCCCAGGACCCAATCAGGTGTACCTGAGAACTCTGTGGGAAGCTAGGGAAGTGATTGCTGGGTCCCTTGCTGAGATATTTGTATCATTGATAGTCACAGGTGAGGTGCCAGAATACTGGAGGTTGGCTAACATGGCACCACTATTTCAGAAAGGTGATAGGGATAAGCCAGGGAACGATAGACCAGTGAGCCTGACATCAGTATTGGGCAAATTGTTGGAGGGAATCCTGAGGGACAGGATGTACATGTATTTGGAAAGGCAAGGATGGATTAGGGAAAGTCAACATGGCTTTATGCATGGGAAATTATGTCTCATAAACTTGATTGAGTTTTTTATAGAAGTAACAAAGAGGATTGATGAGGGCAGAATGGTGGATAAGGTCTATATGAACTTCAGTAAGGCGTTTGACAAGGTTCCCCATGGGAGACTGGTTGGCAAGTTAAGATCTCATGGAATACAGGGAGAACTAACTATTTGGATACAGAACTGGCTCAAAGGTAGAAGACAGAGGGTGGTGGTAGTGGGTTGTTTTTCAGACTGGAGGCCTGTGACCAGTGGAATGCCACAAGGATTGGTGCTGGGCCCTCTACTTTTGAATTGAATTGAAATGAATTGAATTTATTGGCACGTGTACCGAGGCACAGTGAAAAGCTTTGTCTTGCAAGCATACAGGCAGATCACAGAGTTAAGTAGCAGAGGTAGTGAATAATAGGTAATCAGCGGCAAAAACAAAAACACAGGTACAGGAGAATATTAAGAGTTTGTGAGTCCATTCAGTATTCTAACAACAGTAGAGTAGAAATTGTTATGAAACAGGCTGGTGCGTGTGTTTAGGCTTGTAGATTGTAGAAAAACATTGCCAGGGTGGCATGGATCTTTAAGAATGCTGGCAGACGTTCCTTGACAGCAGGCATGGTAGATGGGTGGTTGGCCTTTGTGATTGTCCAGGCCGAGTTCACCAATCTCTGTAACCGTCTCAGATATTGAATGGTACACTAGCCATACCCGGCAGTGATATATCCAGACAGAATGCTCTCGATGGTGCACCGATAAAAATTGGCAAAGGTATTTGCCATCATGCCAAATTTCCTCAGCTGCCTGAGGAAGAAGAGAGGCTGTTGTAATCAGTGCATCCACATGAGGAGTCCAAAAAAGCTTGCTCTGGATGACTACTCCCAGGAGCTTGACACTGTCCATTCGTTCCACCTCTGTGCTGTTAATGTGTAGAGGGGCATAAGTAACATCCTGTCGAAAGTCAATAATGAGTCACTTGGTTTTGCCGGCATTAGAGCTAGGTTGTTCTCAGTGCATCATTTTTCCAGATCTTCTGCCTCCTGTCTGTAGTCTGTTTCGTCGCCATCTGAGATTTGACCAACTATGGTGGTATCATCAGCGAACTTGTAAATGGCATTAGTCTGGTATTTGGCAGTTAGTTCCTGGTTTCAGTTATCGCTGATTGGTGCTGGTGCCTACCAGGGAGAAGGCAATTCTGGATCT
Source organism: Chiloscyllium plagiosum (assembly GCF_037043375.1). Classification (NCBI taxonomy): domain Eukaryota; kingdom Metazoa; phylum Chordata; class Chondrichthyes; order Orectolobiformes; family Hemiscylliidae; genus Chiloscyllium; species Chiloscyllium plagiosum. The sequence continues at coordinate 58,583,490 of NW_028270148.1, forward strand.
GGTATTGTGCAACAAACCAGAATTGATCAGGGACCTCGAAGTGAAGGAGTCGTTAGGAGGTAGTGACCATAATACAATAAGCTTCAATCTGCAACTTGAAAGGGAGAGGGTACAATCAGTAGTGACAATTTTTCAGTTGAATAAAGGGAACTATGGAGCTATGAGGGAGGAGCTGGCCAAAGTTCAATGGTGCAATACCTTAGCAGGGATGACAGTGGAGGAACAATGCCAGATATTTCTGGGTATAATGCAGAAGATGCAGGATCAGTTCATTCCAAAAAGGAAGAAAGATCCTATGAGGAGGCAGGGGTGACCGTGGCTGACGAGGGAAGTTAAGAAACATATAAAGTCAAAAGAGAAAAAGTATAACATAGCAAAGATGAGTGGGAAAATGGAGGATTGGGAAGCTTTTAAAGAACAACAGAGGATTACTAAGAAGGTAAGAAGGATTACGCAGAGATAAAATGAGGTACAAAGGTAAACTGGCCAAAAATATAAAGGAGGATAGTAAAAGCTTTTTTAGGTATGTGAAAGGCAAAAAAATGGTAAAGACGAAAATTGGGCCCTTGAAGACAGAAACAGGGGACTATATTATGGGGAACAAAGAAATGGCAGAAGAGTTGAATTGGTACTTCAGATCTGTGTTCACTGGGGAAGACACAAGCAATCTCCCTTAGGTAACAGTGGCTGAAGGGAATTTATATTTGCCAGGAATTGGTTTTGGAGAGACTGTTAGGTCTGAAGGTTGACAAGTCCCCGGGGCCTGATGGTCTACATCCCAGTGTACTGAAGGAGGTGGCTCGGGAAATCATGGATGCATTGGTGATTATTTTCCAGAGTTCGATAGATTCAGGATCAGTTCCTGCGGATTGGAGGGTGGCTAATGTTGTACCACTTTTTAAGAAAGGAGTGAGAGAGAAAGCAGAAAATTATAGACCGGTTAGTCTAACCTCAGTGGTGGGAAAGATGCTGGAGTCAATTATAAAGGATGAAATTAGGACATATCTGGATAGCAGTAACAGGATAGGTCAGAGTCAGCATGGATTTATGAAGGGGAAATCATGCTTGACTAATCTTCTGGAATTTTTTGAGGATGTAACTCTGAAGATGGACAAGGGAGATCCAGTGGATGTAGTGTACCTGGACTTTCAGAAAACCTTTGATAAAGTCCCACAAAGGAGGTTAGTGAGCAAAATTAGGGCGCATGGTATTGGGGGAAAAGTACTGACTTGGATTGAAATTTGGTTGGCTGACAGGAAACAAAGAATAGTGATAAACGGCTCCCTTTCGGAATGGCAGGCAGTGACCAGTGGGGTATCGCAGGGATCAGTGCTGGGACCGCAGCTTTTTACAATATATATTAATGATATAGAAGATGGTATTAATAGTAACATTAGCAAATTTGTTGATGATACAAAGCTGGGTGGCAGGGTGAAATGTGAGGAGGATGTTAGGAGATTACAGGGTGACCTGGACAGGCAAGGTGAGTGGACAGATGCATGGCAGATACAGTTTAATGTGGATAAATGTATGGTTATCCACTTTGGTGGCAAGAACAGGAAGGCAGATTATTACCTAAATGGAGTCAAGTTAGATAAAGGGGCAGTACAAAGAGATCTGGGTGTTCTTGTACACCAGTCAATGAAGGCAAGCATGCAGATACAGCAGGTAGTGAAGAAAGCTAATAGCATGCTGGCCTTCATAACAAGAGGGATTGAGTATAGAAGCAAAGAGGTTCTTCTGCAGCTATACAGGGCCCTTGTGAGACCACACCTGGAATATAATGTGCAGTTCTGGTCTCCAAATTTGAGGAAAGACATTCTGGCTATTGAGGGAGTGCAGCGTAGGTTCACGAGGTCAGTTCCTGGAATGGCGGGACTATCTTATGTTGAAAGATTGGAGTGACTGGGCTTGTATACCCTTGAGTTTAGAAGACTGTGAGGGGTTCTGATTGGGACGTATAAGATTATTAAAGATTGGACACTCTGGAGGCAGGAAACTTGTTTCCGCTGATGGGTGAGTGCTGAACTAGAGGACACAGCTTAAAAAAAGGGATAGGCCATTTAGGAAAGAGATGAGGAGAAACTTCTTCACCCAGAGAGTGGTGGGTGTGTGGAATGCTCTGCCCCAGAAGGCAGTGGAGGCCCAGTCTCTGGATTCGTTTAAGAAAGAGTTGGATAGAGCTCTCAAGGATAGTGGAATCAAGGGTTATGGAGATAAGGCAGGAACAGGATACTGATTGAGGATGATCAGCCATGATCATAATAAATGGTGGTGCACGCTCAAAGGGCAGAATGGCCTACTCCTGCACCTATTGTCTATTGTCTATTGATTTGCTGCTCCAGTTCCAGCCACATCATTTATATAAATGATTTGGATGTGAAAATAGTTGGTATAGTTAGTAAGTTTGCAGATCACACCAAAATTGAAAATTGGAGGTGTAGTGGACAGTGAAGAATGTTAGAGCTGAAAATGTGTTGCTGGAAATGCGCGGCAGGTCAGGCAGCATCCAAAGAGCAGGAGAATCAAAGTTTCGGGCACAAGCCCTTCTTCAGGAATGAGGAAAGTGTGTCAAGCAGGCTAAGATAAAAGGTAGGGAGGAGGGACTTGGGGGAGGGGCATTGGAAATGTGATTTGAATGAGGGGAAAGATATAAAATAGACCTAAGGGTCAACTTTTTCAAGCAGAGGGTGTTGCATGTATAGAATGAGCTGCCAGAGGAAATGGAGGAGGCTGGTGCAATTACTACATTTAACATGCAGTTGGATGGTTTTCTGAAAAGGAGGTGTTTAGAGAGATATGTGCCAGGTGCTGGCAAATGGGACCTGATTAGTTTGCAATATCTGGTGAACATGGACGAGTTGGACCGAAGGGTCTGTTTCTGTGCTGTACATCTCTATCACTCTAATGCAGCGTTGTTGGCATCCAATTCTGGCCACCAGTTATAACTCTTCATTAACATCTTCATTTTGGAAACCCCCTCCACCACCCTAGTCGAGTTCAGCCAGTATCTGGCGGTAACCTTTGCTTGAGGCAGTCACTTTTGCTCTGCATACTGATATGCCATTCTCTATGGTTCTTTGGTCTCATTTGGTCCAGAAAGGTTTCACTTCCGGTTGTGATGGCCCTTTTGCTTCCCCCATCCCCACCAGCTGTTTTAGTTTCTCCAGGACAAGATCATTTTGTGTCCACAGTCGGGTATTGTCAACAGTGATCAGAAGGGAGTTCAGTAAGTTTAAAACCAGAACTGACTCTTCCAGGGGAGGCACCACCAGTCAGAGGGACCTCAAAGCATCCACATTTGCCACTTTATCTCCTGGACAGTGATTTGACTTGTAACTACTCAATGAGAATAATAGCCCACCACTGAATTTGACCAGTAGCCCTAGCAGGGGCTTGTAGTCTGTTACATTACAAATGTACATTTGTAAAGGTATTGGTGGAACTTTCTTACACCAAGGATGACAGTCAAACCTTCCTTCTCTATCTGGGTATATTTACATTCAGCATTAATCAAAGTCGGGGAAGCATACTCTATTGGGTGCTCTTTTCCATTGGGCCATTGGTGAGCCAATGATATCTGATACTGTATGGGGGCGGGGAGGGCATCGCATGTCAGCACCAGCTCTCACTTGGCTACTGTAGTAGGCCAAAACCTTAGATGACAATAGCTACTTTCTTATGTCCCCAAAGGCTACTTCTTGGCTAAGGCTGACTCTTTTTCAATCGCAGGTGTAAGGGTGGCAATATGGATGTCAGGTTATGCAAGAATGCCCTGTAATAATTCACCAACTTAAGGAAAGACCTAAGCTTCGGAACAGCCATGGGAGCCAGGGCACCTTTTCATGCCCCCCCAATGGATGGTCTTGTCACCTCTGTAGGTACCAAGTAGATCACTTGGTGCACCTCAAACACATATTTTTCCCTTCTGAGGCGTACGCCCACTGAGGAGAAATATTTCAGCAGTATGTCCAAGTACTCTTTCATGTTCTTCCCAGTTCTGACCATGTCATCCAGACAAATGGCAACCTGGGATGGACATTGTAAAGTGTTCTCCATCATCCACAGGAAAAGGGTGCAGGCTAATGTTAGCCCAAATGGCAATCTTGTATATAGGTACAAACCCTTATAGGTATTAACTGTGGCATATTCTGGCATTCCTCATCCAGTCACATTTGCAGGTAGGTGTGGCTCATGTCCAGCTTTGAAGGACAGCACCCCTGATAGTTTTGCATACAAGTCCTCTACGCAAGGGATTGAGTTTATCCAGCTGCGAGAAACAGTTTACCGTTTGCTTAAAATGTCCACAAAAATGAACAGAACTACCAGGCTTCACAGTTGATATGGCCAGTGCAGCCCATTCTGCAAACTGGATTGATTTGATGGTTTCTTCATGCTCCAGTCTCTTGATTTCTGCCTCTACTTTTAAGGCAAATGGCATTGGGTGGGCCTTGCAGCTTGGAGGAATTGCTTCCGGGTCACATGTGAGGTGGCCTTGGTGCCTGTGGTAGTCCCTTGACTTTCCTGAAAAACGTCTGCGTATTTAATTAGGACTTCATTCAGGCAGCCATTTTCGAATCGAAAAATGTTGAGCCAATTAAGGTGAATCTTTCTCAACCAATTCCACCCATCAGGCTTGGGTCCAAACCTTTTGCTACAATCAGTGGTAACTGCACCAATTGCTTCTCACAGAAGATTGGAACCAAAATCATACCTTTAATCTGTAACAGTTCCCCGATATGCAGTGTCAATCTGACCAAGTTCTTGTGCAAACTTAAAAGTTGAAGTCCAGAGCAAATCTTTTTAAGGACAGGTTCTGCAACCACAGATACCAGTTGCATGACCAGTATTGGCCTCCATGAGAAACAGGTGACCATTTAACCAGACATTTATTTTGTTTGGCTCTGATTTGGATCTTATTCCAAACCACATGGAGGTGGATGTCCCAGGTTTTGCAGTCCCCTGGATACCAGTCTCTGAGTTCTCTTACTGAGGTCAGGCCTTGTAGGATTCCTTTGCTGTTTTGAGTCCATGTACTAGCAGCAACTACAATGGTTTGCCAGGCTGGTCCCTGAAAAACATTTTAGCCATTTGACCGAGGCCTGGCTTCGTTTTGGGTGTTGGATCTGTCCTGTGAGAGGCTCTGCGATTATCAATACTCATGTGGTGTTCCCAAGCTCAGCTGGACAGATGAGGGCATCCACTTCCTCTGTGATATCCCGTAGGTCACATGCTCCACTTGCCATGCTTTCTAATGACAAAGCCAGTTTGAGGTGTGAGTTTGACATTGGGCTTCAGCTAGTAGGCTTTTTTGCATGGCTACATCATTAATCTCATGAACCAAACAGTCTCTCAGCATCTCACTAAGAGTTAAACCAAAATCACATGCCTCTGACAGTCATCCCAACTTCGTTAAAAATCCCAGACTGCTGAATAAAACTGATAGCATCTCAAAGTTAGAGAAGGCTTGGGGTCATATTATTCTTTAACTAAATCTGTCAACTCTTAAAACGTTTTTAGTATCTGGTGCCTCTGGGAAAGTTAGACTCCTAATAACTGAAATTGCTACAGGTCTGCAAGCAGTCAGAAGGACTTGTTGCTTTTTCTCAGTTCCAATGTCATTTGCCCAGAAAAAAAAAACACACAATCCTTCCACATACTGGGCCCAGTCTTTGATGGCAGGATTGAATAAGTCATGATGCTTGAGATGCTTACCCCAACTCAACAATCCTTCCACATACTGGGCCCAGTCTTTGATGGCAGGATTGAATAAGTCATGATGCTTGAGATGCTTACCCCAACTCAACAATCCTTCCACATACTGGGCCCAGTTTTTGATGGCAGGATTGAATAAGTCATGATGCTTGAGATGCTTACCCCAACTCAAAGATGACTGGTATGAGCAAATTTTCTTCAAGAACACACTGTTTTCTCTCATCACCACCAAATTAACTGCACAAGCACCAGTATCCTGTCACCAAGTCACCCTTTATTTACATGTGCACAGCAGCTCTCGGAGCGTGGCCTTCTTTGTTTCATACACCCCCCACAGGGCCGAGTCCACATCGGGCTGACAGAGACATGACTCCAGATCGAACACCTTTTTCTCCAAATCCTCGATCCTGGATTTCTGTCTCTTTGTCGACCCCCCTCATGTACTCCTGACAAAAAGTGCAGACGTGAGGCTTGCCCACATCACACCATAGCCTCAGGGAGGGGAAACTTTCCCGCTTCCTTCTCCAGCTGGCCCAGAACCAACAACATGAGTCCCGGAACCTTCCATCCTTCAGCAGCAGTGCCAGTGTTAAAGTGCCAGCACTCGGTCCAGAGCCGGGCACTGAATGGAAGGACTTCCACCCACACCAGGTGATGGTCCGTGCACAGCTCCTTCCACATGGAGGCCGCAGGGGGCGTATGCCTGTGAAACATACAGGCTGTCGATTCTGGACACTCTGATTCCAGGCCTCACGAAGGTGAAGGTGATGGAATCAGGATGGAGATTTTGCCAGATGTCCACCTCTGGAGGCAGCTCAGGTTGTGGGGCACTGCTTCCCGTGGGATGTTTGGGACCTTGGGGCCAATGTGTCCGGGCAGGGGTAAGTGCAGATGGGATTCCACTGCACGCTTGAGCATCCTCCAACTAGTGCACTGTGTCAGGTCCGAGCACTGCCGTTTTAAGGTTTTAAGTTGAATGGCAGTGGCCATGAACTAAATGTCTACCGCTGCCCTGCTCGCTATATCCTGCAGCAGCTTCTAGCCCAAACCCCTGCCACCCAGCATGTTCCATTGCGACCATGTTCCAGACAGTGATCAGGTCCTGCTAAAAGACAGGCAGCATCCTGAGGACGACCTCCAAACTGTCACGGTCGATGAACAGGAGCTGCGTGTCGTAATTGAGGTTACGAGAAAAAAATACGTTGCCAGGGCTCACCACCTAGGAGGAGGCTCAATGTAAAGGTATCGCTATAAGGCCTGAAAAGGGAAAGTCACCACCTGGGTGCGGACGCACACCAGCGACTGACCGCCCTCCTCAATAAGGAGACTCAGTGACCAGGTGCATCGTTTTGTCCCAGAAGAAGTGAACCAATGTCCACTGGATGTCAGCGACAAAACCAGGAGGAGGGACCAAAGTGACCAGCCGGTACCACAGCATGGCGGCAACCAGCTGGTTTATGCCTCGGCTCCTGTAAGATAGCACTCGGAGCAGTCCTGTTCAACGGCCCAGGCGAGCCGAGACTTTGGCCTCCAGCTCCTGCTAGTTGGCCGGCCAGGATTCCTCAGCCGGGCCGAGATAGACCCCCAGGTAGAGGAGATGGGTGGTACTCTAGCTGAACACCCGTAACTCCTCCGGCAAAGAGTCCACCTGCTACAGACTGACCAGTAGTTCGGAACATTTGGCCCAGTTGATCCTGGCGGAAGACGCTGCCGAGCACACGGCCTGGGACTTGCGCATCTTCTCCAGGTCAGCCGGGTCGGTGAAAGTGAGGAGCACGTTGTCAGCGTACGTCGAGAGGACCACCCCTGTGCCCGCACCAAGAAGAATCAACCCCGACAACCTCCTCTGCAAGAGGCGCAGGAGAGGCTCCACACACAGGGAATACAGCTGGCTGGACAGGGGGCAGCCTTGATGTAATTCTCTCCCAAAGTGAAGGGGCGCCATCAGGGAGCCGTTATCTTTAACCAGACACTCCGCGGCAGTGTACAAAGATTGGATCCAGGTGACGAACTGTGTCCTGAATGCAAATGCCCACAGAGCCCCGAGCAGGTACTCGTGATCGACCCTGGTCGAGAAGCCCATCGATAGAAATGGATCAGGTCCTGAACCAGGTGGTTGTTGTCGTGTATCCTCCGGCCTGGGACCGTGTAGGACTGGTCCGGGTGAATCATGTGGGCCAGCACGGAAGCCAGGTGAGAAGCCAACACCTTGGCGAAGATTTTGTAGTCCGTGCTGAGGAGGGAGACCAGACGCCAGTTCTTTAAAGAACGAAGGTCCCCCTTCTTTGGCAGCAGCATGAGGACCGCCCTGCGCCAAGAAAAGGGCAGTTCTCTGGCAGTTAGACACTCCCCAGCACCCGTGCATTGTCACTCTCCAGGATGTCCAATAAAGCCCTGAAGAACTCTACAGTCAGACCGTCCAGTCCTGGGGACTTGCCCCTTGAGAGCTGGTCGAGGGCGCCGGTCAGCTCCTCCAAGATGACGGGAGCGTTGAGCCTTCCAGCGTCCTCTGGCTGAGCTGCGGCAAATCCTCCCACAGAACTCTGCAAGCATCCTCGCTGGACAGATCCGAAGAGGATACAGCCATGTAATAGGAGTGAATTTAGACCGGGACCTGTCGTCGGCCAGCAGCACAAGGAGCTGCTGAAGGGTGCCACGCCTTTTTTCCAGCGAGTAGAAGAAGGGGGGGGCCACGGTCCAGGTCCTGGAGGAGCTGGATCCGCGACCTCACGTACGTTCCCCGAGCCCCGACGAGCTGCAAGTCCCGGCCTTCTTCTCTTCGTACACCCCCCACAGGGCCGGGTCCACATCGGGCTGACCGAGGCATGACTCCAGGTTGAGCATCTTCTTCTCCAACTCCTTGATCCTGGATTTCCGCCTCTTCATCAACACCCTCGAGTACTCCTGACAGAAAGCACAGAAGTGAGCCTAACCCACGTTCCACCATAGCCTCAGGGAGGGGAAGCTTCCACGCTTCCTTCTCCAGCTGGCCCAGAACCGACAAAACAAGTCCTGGAACCTTCTGTCCTCCAGCAGCAGGTTGTTAAAGTGCCAGTACGCAGGCCCGAGCCAGGCCTCGAATGGAAGGAGCTCCGCGCACACCAGGTAATGGTCCGTGCACGGTACCTCCTGCGTGGAGGCTGGTGGAATGGAGGTGTACGCCGCGAAACATATAGGCCGTCAATTCTGGACACTCTGACTCCAGACCTCAGGGAGGTGAAGGCAATGGAGTCAGGATGGAGATTCCACCAGACATCCACTAAGTCAAAGGATTTGACCAAGTCCCCCAATCTCCTCCCCGACGGCAAACCAGTCTGGGCACTGCCGTGGTCCCTGTCCTTGAGAATGCAGTTAAAACCATCCCCGAGGACAACACACTGGCCTTCTTTGATGGAGGCGAGATGAGTGGGAACTTCTCCGTAGAAGTGTTTTTGCCTCAGTCGAACTACGGAAACATAGACGTTCACAAAGTGAAGCACCGTGCCCCCACCCAAACCATCTGGTGAAGCAAATGGCCTAGCACAGGTCCCTGACCCCCAAGATCTCTGGCTGAAAATGCGGGCCCAACAAGATAACCACCCTTTCGGATCTGCGGGTGAGGTAGTTCATGTAGACCCCTTTTCCACTCCAGGAGCCAGGTGGCTTCGTCTCCCGGAGTAGTGTGGGTTTCTTGTAGGAAGCACACTGCATACTTCCCTCCCGAAGGACCGAAAAGGTCTGGAATCTGCGCTGTGACTCCCTGCTGCTGTTGATGTTGAGGCTGGCTATGGTTGTCTTCATGTCAGCAGTATTGTGCAACCATCACCAATACAATTAAACTATATCCATTTACTGGGAGGACGAGGGCGGAGTACAAAGCCCCTCGTCCTCACCAGAGTGCACCGAGGAAGTCCTGACATGCTTTCACTTGTTGGTGTCCAGCCCAGGTGCTTGGTGAGCAGCCTGAGCCGACCAGTAAACCAGCTCAACTGAGCTCCAGCAGTCCAGTGCCAGTTGGGCTCTATCTCAGCGACAGCAAATTTCCTCGACAAATTTCCGAAGTTCCGCGAGGGTGATGAGGGGGAGTTCGATGGGGGAGACCTGGAAGTCAAAATTTTGCTGGAGATTGACTCCGCGTCATCCCCAGTGTCCACCATCGAAACCGAACCCTCCTCCAGACAGTCGCCCTCGGTCACCGGCTCCTCCCCCACTATGTGAGGGGTGGGGGGGCTGGTCCGGCACTGCCAACTGGCTTCTAACCCCCAATGACCCCACCCCCAGGGTCACCGGCGATAACTTCCTCGGTGCACCCCTTCCTAGAATGTCCTGAGGTTGGGTCATTGGGCGGCTCAGGGCCCCGTTCTTCTCCTGACATCAGAACGTCTGGCTCTTCAGGAAAAAGTTCCTCTCCCAGGGCAAAGGCACCCAGAAAAACAGTCAGGGAAGGAGGAGTGAGCATAACACCTTCCTCCCCCCGTCGTTCGATATCCCAACGGTATTAAAAATGTTACGGCCCTCGTTGGTTTCTAGTTCATCCCCGGGGGCCAGTGGAATGGCAGCAGAAGGATCTACTGCAGCCCGCGGGGGTTCAGGCACTTTAGGCTGCAGTACAGGACTGGCAAGAGACGCCGTGGGCTCATCCCTTGGGGAGGGACAGCACCACCAGCATGCTATCGGAAAGTCCCTACCCTCTTGGGGCAGCGCCTCTTTTCAAGAGAGGGAGGAAACTTTATGGGCCTTCTCTTCCCTGCCCACCTTGGTAGTCATGGGATCTGAGGCACCTCCCCCCAGATTCTCCCGGAACACTAATAGCTGGGGGAAAGCAGGGGGTGTGGTATGGGTGGAGAGAGCCAGCTGTGTCATTTCCTGTCCTGCCCCTGAGCTATCAGGTGCTTTTGGGCAAGGCAGGGGCCCAACTTCCTGCCCAGGTTGCAGCTGCTGCAACATGGGAGTGAGTGGCAGCAGATTCCTGGAGGTCGGAGTCTGGGCACACGGGAGTGGGGCAGTGTTCAGGCTTGGGGATCCTGGGGTCAGGTGTTTCACAGCGTGGATCTGACATGGAGGCCTCTGGGATCACCGTAAGAGGGTGAGGCTTTTCTGGTACAGGGTTGAGGCTCAGGGTTCTTGCGCCAGGACTGCCACGGTCCCAAAATCATTTTTGCGCTGGGGTTGGGTAGGCAGAGGATCTGATGCCGGGTTACTTCCATGGAAGTGGGCTGGGTATGCTTGGTCTTCTTCCGGGTCTTCCAGGCTGGGTGCTCACCCCCCTTCGGGCCAGTAGTCGAGCCACTGGTAGTTCCTGACTTAGGCCCTGCTGATGGGGCCTTCGGTGGAGAGGGAGTGGCTGCAGTGGCGCCACCTGCGGCTGCTGGTGTGGGTTGGGCAGCCTTCTGCGTGGGACAGTTCTTCCGTATGTGCCCCACCTCGCAGCACAGGTGGCACCACATACTGTCTGCTGTCCAGAAGATGCAGTAGGCTGCGCCCTCGTAGAGGAGGGTAAAGGAGACCTCAATGACATCCTCCGGGCCAGGCAAATGAATACCTGGCACTGGAAGGAATAAAGGTGCTTTAGGTAGGGTCCATCAGACTGAGCAAGAGCGGTTGGACATCTGACCAGACCTCCCCCAATGTTTGAAGATGAGAGAGAAGGAGCTCGCTGTCAATAAAGGCCGTGACTTCCAATAGGTTGACGAGTAGGTATGGCCCGCCCACAGTGAGCCCCTTCTCCACGGCCAGGTGGACTGAATGCTCGGTCTTTAGGCAAACACAGCATTCCTGTACATGTGGGCTGCAGTGACGAAGGCCAGAGGGCCGACCACACTAGCCGCAGCCTTGCTGCAGGCCTCAATGGTCATGATGGACTGGGGATAGGCCTTCACCACCAGGCTTTTAGTCAGGTGGTTCTTGAACGGGGTCAGGGTTGCAGCTGGAGTTAGAGCAGCTGAGCCTAGGGCAGCATCTACCCTGGCATATGTGCGACTGGGGCATGCCATCTTTGGGCTTGCCATGGCGTGCTGCTGTGCAGCCTCAGAGGATCTCCTCACACTCAGGGCTCAAGCGACGGTGGCGATTCTGGCACTGGAGGCTCTGGCAGCAGCAGCAACAGTCCCAGATGTTGGTGGGGCAGCATTGATGGCAGGCCCTGGCAGTAGCAGCAGTCTCAAGCCCGGGGTGAAGTGGGGAGTTGGTGGTGGTGGTGCCAAGGCAACCCCAGCCAGCAGCGGTGGAGGCAGGCCCCAGGTGGCAGCAGCAGCAACAGGCCCAGGTGTAGGTGGGGCTCAGGCAGCAGCAGTGCAGAGGTGGAAGCAAGGCCCAGGCTGCAGCAGCAGCAGCGGTGGTAACTGATTGTGCAGCTCAACACAGCTCAAATCAAAGGAAAAACAACCACACAAAAAAAAGTAAAGAAAACCAAAAGAACAAATATCTTCCCTGGAAAAGGGAGGAAAGAAAAAGAAACTCTCCTCCTCAAAACACAGAGACCACTAATATCAGCAGAAACACACTGACCGTGGCCCAGCCAGCACAGAGTCAGTCCCCTAAACTGAGGAGACTCTATATCTCTCTTTTTTTTTAAATTTTATTAAAACAATATAGTTTGCAAAACAATTAACAGAAACAGCAATTTTACATGGGAGAGGGGTGGCGAAGCCAGTCCTAAACCCTACCATTCAACCAGTTTTCAGGCAAATGAAGACCAACATCAAATTCTACTTTCAGTCATCACAAAACAGTAACAGAAACAAATACATATGGACAGTACAATTAGATTTTAAAAAGTGCATAGCATACAGACCCCCCCCCAGCAACCCAACAAGCCTCCCGTCCCTTCCACCTTCCGGCCACTCTAAGGCAGCCCACCCCTTCTGGCTCTCGGTCGCCTTGACACACCTTCTGGCCCCCACTAGGACAGCCCGTCCTGTTTCCCTAACTCCCGCCGAGAACGATAGCAATCAGGATGGCCTACCCACCTTCCGGCTTACCTAACCGCCCTTTGCACCTTCCAGCCACCTCTATCTCAGCTTGCCCCGGTACCAGCCCGGGGTGACAGCGCTGAGAGTAGCCTATCTGTCTTCCAGCCCTCTGTCTTCCCCTACATGCCATCTGGCTCTCATCCACCCCAATGTGCCATCTAGCCTGTCAACTGCCCTGACACCTTCCGATCACCTCCAGGATAGCCCCATCCTGATGATTTCTTCACAGGACAACAGTGGTCTGAATGAATTACCCACCTTCTGGATCTCAGGGCGACTGGCATTGGGGTGGCCTACCCACCTTTCAGCTTTCATGGTCGCTTACCCACCTTCAGCTTCACAGGACAGCCTGTCCACCCTCCAGCTCTTGCGGTGACAGCTTTTGGGATGACCTGTGAGCACCCTCCAACTCACAGTAAAGCCTGCCAAATCCAAGGACACAAGACAGTGCAGGCAACTGTAGTGAAATCACTTCCTGTTCCTTTTCTCAGGGGATGGTAGATGGGGTCTAACTCGATGTGTTTGTTGATAGAGTTTTGGTTGGAATGCCATGCTTCTAGGAATTCTCAGGCGTGTCTTTGTTTGGCTTGTCCTAGGATGGATGTATTGTCCCAGTCGAAGTGGTGCCCTTCCTCATCCGTATGTGAGGATACTCGTGAGAGAGGGTCATTTCTTTTTGTGGCCAGTTGGTGTTCATGTATCCTGGTGGCTAGTTTTCTGCCTGTTTGTCCAATGTAGTGTTTGTTACAGTCCTTGCATGGTATTTTGTAAATGACGTTAGGTTTGCTCATTGTCTGTATAGGGTCCTTCAAGTTCATTAGCTGCTATTTTTGTGTGTTGGTGGGTTTGTGGGCTGCCATGATGCCAAGGGGTCTGAGAATTCTGGCAATCATTTCCAAGATGTCTTTGATGTAGGGGAGAGTGGCCAGGGTTTCTGGATGTGTTTTGTCTGCTTGTTTGGGTTTGTTATCCTCACATACGGATGAGGAAGGAGACCACTTCGACTGGGACAATACATCCATCCTAGGACAAGCCAAACAAGCCAAACACGCATGAGAATTCCTAGAAGCATAGCATTCCAACTGGAACTCTATCAACAAACATATCGAGTTAGACCCCATCTACAACCCCCTGAGAAAAGGAGCAGGAAGTGACTTCACCAAAGGAAATAACCTCACCACAGGAAATGACATCACCAACCCAAACATATAAATAGAAAGCAGGAATTTTCAGCATTGCTTCTCCTGAGGTCCACTGAAGATGTTACCGAGTAAGGTAACGAAACATCAGGAAATGAACCTTTGAGCTCAACGAGCAAATCTACATCCAAAATCTCAACCTGAGCTACAAATCTTCTCAAAACTTGCTAAGAGTCCCTTCTGGTACAGAGTTCATTACCATAAACAGTTCTCTTCAAAATGTAGAGTCTATTTCCATAACAGAGCCCATAACAAAGTGTATTGTCAGAAATAGAGTCCACTCCAAGCTGCAGAATCCATTGCCAAAAATAGAGTCCACAACCAAGGGCAGAGTCCACTCCTGAAGGCAGCAAATGCACACCTCACAGCACACACACAGGTGTTCAATCACTATAGAGACCAGGCTCATTCACAGGAACACCGTACATTGTAAAGGTGCAGTTAACTCACAGAGATTTGGTCCACTCCCGAACTCCAGGATGCAGCAAATGCTTACCTTCCAGCACACACACACACCTGTTCAGTCTTTACAGAGGCTTAGTCACAGGAACAACTCATCTGAGCCCTTATTTCACAAGGGCTCAGTCGAAGTATGAAAAAAGTGAAAACATGTAAAAAAAAGTTAAGAAAGTGTGTGAGGGCTGAGCCCTGCCACTCAATCAGCACAGCCCACTTCTCAAAGTAAAAGAGAAAAGAGTGACACACAAGCTGTAACCAGCCAATGAAACAACAGTTCCCGAATGAGAACTGAGTTACACCTGAAACACATTGACTGTGTAGATCAAGCAGTTCAAAAATCAGTCCTCACTAAAAAAGGAATACGAGTTAACAAACTGGCTATAATCACACAGCATTGCCCTTTGATGTGAAGGGCACTGCTTGTCACTGGCCACTTGGGTGTTTCTTTTCTTCCTGGTGGTGGAAATTGAATAAAGATTTGTACACTTTGTGTCTTTCACTGTGTCTCACACCTGCACACACCCAACATGTGTGCTGGGAAAAAATAAGCACTACCGCAGTTAGGCTGTAGTGTGGGGAAAACAAAAGAAAGGTGAGTCAGAGGTTATGTTCTCTTTGAGAGTTGGCTCTGAGGGAGCTGGATCAATGTGTGAAGGACTCTCCATCTTGTGTCAGAGGAGGGGACTGACTCTGAGCTGGCTGGCGCACAGCCAGTGTATTGTGAGGAGGAGGAAGAAGAAGAAAAAAATCAAACTGGCTATATAATTCAGTCAGTTCAGGAATCAGGTTTCCCAAAAAGCAGAAACCAACAGCAGCAGTAACACACTGACTATAGCCCAACCAGCTCAGAGTCAGGTCCCTAAACTGAGGAGACTCTCAATCTCCTGTTTTTTTTTTCTCAGAGTGAGCAGAACCTTGGACACTCCTGTTTATTTCTTCCTTTTTTTTCCCATATTACTGCCTAACAGTGTTAGTGCTTGTTGTGCTCCAGCACCCATGTCGTGTGTGTGTAGGTGTCAGACACAGTAAAAAAAAATAAGTGTGTAAATCTTTATTTATATTCCACCACCAGGAAGAAGGGAAACACCCAAGTGACCAATAAATCTCCTGTTTATATATCTGTCAGCCAGGATTCCCTGATTGGCACAGGTTAACAGCCCCAAACAGGGAACTCATACTCAATGGGATCCACCTGGCCAACCTTATTCCAGTCACTATGAAGAGTAAACTGACCTTTTATCCTGGTGGTGAAAACTGAATAAAGATTTGTGCACCTTAAAAAAAGAAAAACAAAAAAAAAGAGTAAATTCTCAGAGCACTTCCTTGATCCCGAGAGCTTTTACACCATCTATAAAATACAAATCCTTAGTGTGGTGGAATATTTTACACTTAACTGAATAAGTGCTCAAGAAAACTGGACATCCTTACTTAGAAATATATTGCTTGTCCTGTTTTTCTAGTCAAAATCCTGGAAGTAACTACCTCATAGCACAGTGGTAGCACCTTTATTAGATGGACCAGGAGGTTGAGGGCTGACTTTATAAATACAGAGGAACCTCAATTATCTGAAGGACATGGGTGGGGAGTATTTTGTTCAGTTAATCAAATTCCGGATAACTGAATGCCGGATCACCTAGTTTAGCCAAGCATGGGAACCTTGCGATCTTGCTGGATAATCCAATATTTGGAGAATCTAATGCTAGATCATAGAGGTTCTCCTGTATTTATAAAATCATGAGGGGTATGAATAAGGTGAATAGCAGGCGTCTTTGGCCTCAGGTGAGTGATTTCACCCAGAGGGCATATTTTTAAGGTGAGAGGAGAAAGATTTTAAAAAAGACATGAGGCAATTTGTTTACACGGAAAATGAATCGTGTATGGAATGAACTTCAAGAGGAAGTGGTAAATGTGAGTACAATTACAATGTTTCAAAGGCATTTAAATAAATACATTGTTACAAAGTTGTGTAGAGTACTCATGAAGTGGAAGGCAGGAGGCTAGAATTTATTTGTAAATATGATAGGAGGAAGAGTGTGTGAATCTTGTAAATGGTGATGTGCTTGTCAAAACGTGGAGATTTAAACAAACAAAAATGTCTACAAGCAGTTGTAAATGTACAGACAGTTCTAAAATAGAAACATATAACAACTGGCTGTGTGACTGGAAGACCTTCAGTATGTTTTGATGTTCAGACAACCAGCTTGAATATTAGCCAATTAATTTAAACCAGGTCCCAGATACCAAAATCCAATTAAATTTAAATCTGATGGTTTTCATTCCCTTGAACCAACCCGATTTGTAAGAAAATTGTTATGTCAATATGGGTATAAAGAAGGGGGCATTTGGCCAGAGAGGGGAGAGCACATCCGCCATTTGAGAAAAACATCTCACTCTCACGGAAATCTCCTCTCTCTCTAAAAGGCTCTCTCTATTCATAAAGGTATACAGCACTCTTAGATGATATTCCTGACACCAGAATTCAGTGGAGAGAGGTGTTCAGAACAGAAGAAATTACAGAGGAAACATCCCTGTCAGCAGGATCAGCAAAAGAAAGGCTGGAGAGACAGAGGAAAAGGCAAGGCATTCCAGAAGACACATTCTGTGTGAAACTTTCAGAGACTAAGTTTTAATGTATTGTTTTCTTATTACTTAGATTTATATACGTGAGACTTGCGTTTATTGAAACAGCACACCAATAGACTATAAATCAGTAAGGGAATAGTTGGTAATTAGGAGGGAGTTGTTCGGTTTATTAGTAATTTGTTCATTGTTAGGGTTAAATAAATAAATTGTTACTTGTTACTTATAAAAGGATTCCTTTCATTTAATCACACTTTTAACAGATTGTGAGGGGCATGGCGAGTTTCTCTGGGTGTTTCGTGTTTAATTATTAGAAGGGAACCTCTACTCCTGCCATAACAGATTGGGGTTGGTGTTTTGAGTTAATTATCAGAAGAGCTTGACCTTTTCTCCTTTGTAACAACATGAATAAGAAATTTTTGGAGGAATATGTGTCAAGCGCGGGCAGGTAGGACTAGATTAGCTTGGAATTATGTTTGGCACTGTTTCAGTGCTGTCTGACTTGCTGACGCTATGACAGCAAATAAAGTAATAATGAAGGGTGGCATGGTGGCTCAGTGGTTAGCAATGCTGCCTCACAGTGCTAGGGACCTGGGTTTGATTCCCGCCTTGGGTGACTGTGTGTATGGAGTTTGCCCATTCTACCTGTGTCTGCTTGGGTTTCCTCTAGGTGCTCTGGTTTCATCCCACAATCCAAAGATGTGCAGGTCAGGTGAATTAGCTATCTTAAATTGTCCATAGTGTTAGGTGCATTAGTCAGGGGTAAATATAGGGTAGGGGAATGGGTCTGGGTGGGTTACTCTTCAGACAGTTAGTGTAGACTTGTTGGGCCGAAGGGCCTGTTTCTACACTGTAGGGAATCTTACCTAAATGCTGGCATTACTAGCAATCCCACCAGGTGATAAACTTTTAAAAAAATAATTTTACTCTATCAGTTCTGTCAGTGAAATTTATTGTCTTCTGTTACACAATAATCTCACTGATATACTGTCCATAACTAGTTAACATCTAAAATAGTATTACGTGGACACAGGGGTATAGTGACAATGGACTAATAATCCACAACCCCAGGTTAGTGATCTAGGGGAAGGGTTCCAATTCTATTATTGCAGATCATTACATTTTAATACAATTTGAAAAATATCTGAAAGTTGAAAATGAGTCAAATGATGACCATGTAACCATTACTGATTGCCATGAAAACCCATCTGGTTCACTAATGGCTTGTAGGGAAGGAAATCTGCTGTCCTAACCTGTAATAGCCTGTACTGTGATGCCAGACCCACAGAAATGTGGTTAACTTTTACCTGCTTTTTAGGCAATTAGCCATGGGCAATGAATGCTGGCCCACCCAGCAAGTCCAAAATTTGAACAAATACAATTTAAATATTCTTACTCATACTAATTAATGAGCAAATAACTTAACTTCAGAATTGTGACTTTGGAATGATTGACCTCTCACTAACCTCTGGCCATCAACAAATGCCAAAATTGGTGAATATCTCTGCATAAAAAAATGAAGATGTGTATGAATGAATTAACATTAATTTACAAATTAATTTACAATATTAACATTAATTTACAATATTAATTTTTCATATAAAGAGAAAAAAATCAAACCTTTATGAGATGTGCTAGATAGAAGGACATGGTATTTGATAATTAGTGTAGACTGATTGTTCAACAAGAACTTAATAGAATTGATTCAGGCAGAACTTAAAAATAATATCACATCACCTTCTCCCTACCTCTCCCTTATCTTTGATGGCTTGCATTTCCCTTAGGGGATTTGTACGTAAAGGGCTCAGTTGGAATCATGAGTGATTTACCACAGGTGGATAATAGAAGGGAAAAAAAACCATAGTGATTTAATGATGAGAAAATAAACCGTTCAAGTTGTAATCCAGAGAATAAATTTGACAGATTTGTTGAATATACCATTAAAAGGTGTAAAGAGTGAATGTTGGAAATGAAAAAAAAACATTAGTACATTTACCCAGACATCCTCCAGAGAATACAAGTGGCTGAAATGTATGACCAGTTTTACAATTTCCTTTGTTTGCTGATCGAATGAGCCTAATGCTAAATGTAAGTATTCTATTCAAGAAAGAAGGGACCTCGAGAGCAGATCATAGGTCAGTCAGATTAATATCTTTCATAGGGAAAATTCTGGAATCCATTATTGAAGTTTAGCAGAGCACTTAGAGAATCTCAACGCAATCATACAGCGTTCAATGGTTTTGTGAAAGGGAAATCGTGTTTCACTAATTTATTGCAGTTCTTTGGGAAAGAACTGAGCAATGTCTATAAAAAGGAATCTGGAAATATGGTGTACTTAGATTTCTAGAAAACATTTGACAAAATGCCCTATTCAATGATTGCTATTCAAAATAAGACCTCATGGTGTATGAAGTAAAATAGAGGATTGATTGGCTAACAGGAAGCAGACTAGGCATAAATGGGTCATTTTCATGTTGGCAAGATATAAAAGTTGGAAGACGAATGCTCAAGCCTTAATAATTTACAATCTGTCAGTTTCCTGTGTGAAAAGATCATATAAGTAGTACTAAATTTACTGTTGGCGTAACAATAAGCATGAAAGTACATTGTGCAGATGACAGAGGGAGTTTGCAAAAGGATATAGACAAGTTAAATGAGTGAGCAACTGTTAGGCAGATGGAGTATCATGTGGAAAAATGTGAACTTGTCTACTTTGGGAGAATGAATAGAAAAACAACAGGTTACTTAAGTCGACAGTGATTGCGGATCTCTGAGGTACAAAGATTCCTGGTGCAGGAATCACAAAGAAAAGCATGTAGGTATAGCAAATGATCAGTACAGCCAATGGAATAGTCATTTACTGCAAGGAGAATGGAATATACAAGAATGTGAAAGAAGGAATGTGAGTTGGAGTTATATAGGACATCGGTGAGTTAACATACAGATTATTTATGCCGTTTCTGCCCCCTTATTTAAGAAAGAAGATAATTATGTCAGAAGTAGTTTTGAAAAATTACAACTGATTTATTGGATCAGGGAGTTTTGAGAAAGGGTTGAACTGGTTGGGTAGGCTGTATAGGTTGGGGCTATTTTCCCTAGAGGTTGTGAGGTGACCTTATATAGGTTTATAAAACCTTGAAGGACATGGACAGGATGAATAGCAAAGATACTTTTTTTCTAGGGTAGGGGAGTCCAAATCTAGAGGACATAGGTTTAGGGTGAGAGAGGAAAGATATAAAAAGATCTATGGGACAACATCTTCATGCAGCGGGTGGTGCGTGTATGGAATGAGCTGCCAGAGGCTGGTACAATTAGAACATTTAAAAGGCAACTAGATAGGAATATGATTAGGGAGGGTTTAGAAGGATATGGGCCAAATTCTGGCAAATGAGGCTAGATTCATTTATGATATCTGGTCAGCATGGATGAGTTGGACTGAAGGATCTGTATTCATGCTGTACATCTCTATGATTCTGTGTATCCTTTGGACTTTAGAACAATGAGAGGCAATTTTATTGAAACATAAGGGATCCTAAGGCAATTTGACAAGACATGCTGAAAGATATGTTACAGATACAAGAGGGTCATGGTTTAAAAAAATAAGCAGCCTCTCATTTAAGGAGATGAGATTACTTTTTCGCTCAGAGGATCATAAATCTGTGGAACCCTCTTCCCTGGAGTGTGGTGGTGGGAGGGTCATTGAATATTTTTGAGGTGGCGGGAGATAGATTCTTGACCAGAATGGGAGTCAAAAAATATTGGGGAAGTCAGGGAAGTGTAGCTGAGACCACAATCAGATGAAACATAGTTCCATTGAATAGTGGAGGATGCCAAAGTGGGCCCTTTATGGAGGGCCCTTCAAGCTAGCCCACCTCCAAATTCACATGAATGAATGTTTTCTGTCTTAAGGTGAAGTCTCCACATTCTTATCTGGTGAGGCAGGCAAATCAGGCAGGTGGGGGTTGGTGGGGAGAGTGGAGCAAACCAAGGACTGTCAAAGATAAGGGTCCTTGCGGAAGGCAGAGAGGGGTGGGGAGGGGAAGATGTTCTTGGTGGTGGGGTCTAGTTGGACTTGGCGGAAATGTTTAAGGATGATGCAACGGATGCAGAGACTGGTAGGGTAGTAGGTGAGGACAAGGGGTCTCTGTCTTTAGTGCATTTGGAGGAGATTTAGAGCAATGGAACGGGGAATGGAGGTGGTGCAGCAGAGAGTTATCTGGATGACGGACAGAGGAAAAGCACGTTCAAAATAGGCGGACATCTGGGATGCTCACGAGTGGAATGTCTCCTCGTTCGAGCAGATGCAGCGGAGGTAGAGGAATTGGGAGAATGGGATGGAGGTGTAGGCCAGGTAGTTATGAGAGTCTGTAGGTTTATAGTAAACATCCATCTGGAGACTGTTGCCAAGGATGGGGGCAGGAGGCTGGAAGAACACAGCAAGCCAGGCAGCACCAGGAGAGAGAGAAGTCAACGTTTCGGGTGTAACCCTTCTTCAGGACTAGGGTTGGATGTGGGGGCAGCTGCAGATAAAGGGATGGTAGGAGCAGGGTGGTGAAGTGGGGATAGGTGAAGATAGGTAGAGAGTACGATCTGGTTGGACAATGGGAGGAATGAATCTAGATGGTGGCAAGGAGCAGTGGAAGAGATGAGGAGGGATAACTCCCTCCCCTTTCTTGACCTCTCCATTTCCATCTCCAGTGACAGTCTCCAGACAGGCATTTGCTGTAAGCCCACAGACTCCTATAACTACCTGGACTACACCCCCTCCCACCTAGATTCCTGAAAGACCTCCATCCCATTCTCCCAATTCCTCCAACTCCGCTCGGATGAGGAGACATTCCATGCACGAGCATCCCAGATGTCCACCTATTTTGAACAATGTGCTTTTCCTCCCTCCGTCATCCAGACAGTCCTCCCCCGCACCATCTCCATCCCCCATTCCACTGCTCTAAATTCCCCCCAATGCAATAAAGACAGAGACCATCACCACCAAGAACATCTTCCCCTCCCCACCCCTCTCTGTCTTTCATAAGGATCCTTCCCTTTGATAGTCCTTGGATTGTGCCGCTCTCCCCACAGACTACTCTCCCAACCCCTCGCCGAACCCCCAGGTACCTTCTCCTGCAACCAGGAAAGGTGTAAAACTTGCCTGTACACCATCCCCATCATCTCATGCAGGGCCCCAAACAGTCCTTCCAGGTGAGACACCGGTTCACCTGCCTCTCCTCCAACCTAGTTTACTATGTCCGGTGCTCCCGATGTGGTCTTTTCTACATCAGGGAGATCGAACATAAACTTAGGGAACAGCTCACAGAGCATTGCAGCCGGGTTCACAAGGGCCGGCCAGAACATCCTATCACCACGCATTTCAATTCTGTTAACCACTCCCTTTCAGACATAACCATCCTTGGCCTCCTCCATTGCCACAACGACCCACAGCACAAATTGGAGGAACAACAGCTCATCTTCCTCCTGGGCAGTCTACATCCCGGAGGACTCAACACTGAGTTCTCTAGTTTCACATAACTTCCCTTCCCATTCCCCGACTCTCCTCCTAGCCCCTTCCCCTCCCTTCCACTGCTCCCTGCCACCAACTGGATTCATTCCTCCCACTGACCAATAGACAATAGACAATAGGTGCAGGAGTAGGCCATTCTGCCCTTCGAGCCTGCACCACCATTCAATATGATCATGGCTGATCATCCTTAATCAGTATCCTGTTCCTGCCTTATCTCCATAACCCTTGATTCCACTATCCTTGAGAGCTCTATCCAACTCTTTCTTAAATGAATCCAGAGACTGGGCCTCCACTGCCCTCTGGGGCAGAGCATTCCACACAGCCACCACTCTCTGGATGAAGAAGTTTCTCCTCATCTCTGTCCTAAATGGTGTACCCCGTATTTTTAAGCTGTGTCCTCTGGTTCGGCACTTACCCATCAGCGGAAACATGTTTCCTGCCTCCAGAATGTCCAATCTTTTAATAATCTTATACGTCTCAATCAGATCCCCTCTCAGTCTTCTAAACTCAAAGGTATACCAGGTCATACCCTCTACCTGTCTTCACCTGTCCCCACTTCACTACCCTGCTTCCACCACCCCTTTATCTGCTGCTCCCCCCCCACACCTACCCCCAGTCCTGAAGAAGGGTTACACCCAAAATGTTGACTTCTCCACCTCCTGATGCTGCCTGGAAAAGTTGTAAAAGCAGCCTGAATCAGAAATGCAGAGAACCATCAACAAGGTGTGGTGAACCAAATAGAAATAATCCTCAGCTAGGGAGAAGGGAAGAGAGTGACATGCCTTGATGGATAACCTGAATCCAGCATGAACACGAGAGATGTACAGGCATGAATAATGATCTTGAAGATAAATTAGAAGTTCAAATAGAAGAACCAAGATTAATTTAGATAAATGTGAAGTGTTACATTTTGGGAAGGCAGTCAGGACAGGACTTATACACTTAATGGTAAGGCCCTGGGGAGTGTTACTGATCAGTTCCTTGAAAGGGGATTCGCAGCTAGTTAGGGTAATGAAGAAGATTTTTGGTGCACTTGACTTTATTCGTCAGTGCATTGAATATAGGAGTTGGGATATTATGTTGCAGTTGTGCAGGGCCTGGGTTAGGCCACTTTTGGAATACTGTGTTTAGTTCTGGTCTTCTTGCTATATGAAAGATGTTAAATTTGAAAAGGTGCAGAAAAGATTTACAGGGATGTTACTTGGGTTGGAGGGAGAGGCTGAATAGGCTGAGGCTATTTTCCTTGGAGCTGAACTAATAGAGGTTTATAAGATTGTGAGGGGCATGGATAAGGTGAATAGCCAAGGTCTTTTTCCCAAGGTAGGCTTGTCCAAACTAGAGGGCATAGCTTTAAGGTGAGAGAAGAAAGATATAAAAGAGACCTGAGGGGCAAATCTTTCATGCAGAGTGATATGTGTATGGAATGAGCTGCCAGAGAAAATGGTGGACGCTGGTACAATTACAGCATTTAAGAGGCATCTGGATGGGTATATGAATAGAAAGGATTTAGAGGGACATGGACCAAATGCTGGCAAACAGGAGTAGATTAATTTAGGAAATCTGGTCAGCCTGGACGAGTTGGACCAAAGGATCTGTTTCCATGCCATCTCTATGACTCTATAATTGGAAATTCTTATCAAAATTGAATTGGAAAATGTTTGCATTCCATGCAATACAGAGACACGGGGGAATTTAGGAGAACTTGCGCACTGAATAAAAAGGACTTTTAAATTATTATAGTTGAATGTCAAAATACCTCAATGAAGTTCTTAATACAGTCAGGGATTTCATTCAGCAGAAAACTTATCTTGCCTTTTCAAAGGACAGGGTGAACTCAATTGTTCATTTGGATGTCTGAAAACCAGGTCTTAAATAAACTGTAGGCAAGGAAGAAAATTGTGATCAGATGTCAACACCATAGCAGAATGTTTCAGAGCTTTCTGTTAAAAGTGGAGGCTCTGAAACTAGTACCAAAGCAAGCTCTGGGGATAATCTGGTGGCCAACCTCGAAGGAAAGCAGGTGAAACTTCTGAATCCAGAAATAAGAAGATCCACAACAGGAAACTGCTCATATTGTAGTCCATAACAGCCAGTCCTCAAAAGCTAGATAGACTGCTAGAATTTAACAGTTCTGTTCATGACATAGCACACTAAACGCATTGTAAAATATTTGGATTGATAACAAATGCAACCCAGGGTTCAGACCGTACAAAGTTCTATACTGATTCTTTTAAAAATCAACAGGGGAAACGCAAAGTTAATAGATAATCTTTGAACCAAGGATATGGCAAAACTGGATGGACTATGTAGAAGTGAAAAACAGATCTCACGAGAAGATTGAAAGAAAGTCTAACTTTCAAAAAGCAATTAACTCTCACCTATTTCTGACCTTCAGTTCTATTTGAACCTGCACCACCCCTTTTTCAACACCATAAAATCCATCATGTACCTATCAGTCATTAGTTCTGTGGATTAAAAATATTAGACTTGAATTGTTAATTCTGTTTCTCTCTCTCCACAGATACTGCTATACCTGCTAAGATTTTCCATTCCTTTGTTTTTCACATAACACTACAGCAAGCTCTTCTTTTCAAAGCCTTTGGGAATCTAAGAACACATGTAAATTGAACTTTAGAAGCTAACTGTCTCTTTTAGTTGGTTTGTTCTGTGGTAGCCCTTGTCTGGTGCTATTAAAAGCTTTATTTGCAATATCTGACAGAAGGGAAACATTGCCTGTGTGCTAATATGATATTTGTTGAGGTGTTTACAATGATTAAATAGTTGGAATGTTCAAAGAGCTGTGAGAAAGGTCTTTATTACAGTCAGGCTTTTTTCTTTTTAGGGGGCGTTGATGGGAGAAATGGGATCATGCATGTACTTTGTGAAAATCCTACACTTTATTTTCACACATCGTTCCTTTTAGGTTAGGAATAAACTGGGAAATGTTATGAAAAGGGTTTAATTGGTTTTGTGATAATTGAATCAATAGGTTCCAAGAAATGCCTACGTGATCTGAGAATGGAATGGAGATTAATAGTCAAGGTAAATAGAGGGTAAATAGAAAGACAATTACAGTGGTTTTAGGTTCCAGTGTGTTGAACACTTCAGAACAGACTGCAAACTCATATGGGAGGAAGCAAGCAAAGTGTTCTCTGAAAGAAATTGTTTTCTGTTTTTGAACTGATCCTGGTGGTGAAGCAAATCATTGAGAACAGGCAGAGACAATTACTTTGCACTTATTAGTTAGTAAGGAAAGAAAGCTGACAGTAGAAAGAACAATGGTTTGTCTATTGGGCTACACCTATTAGATGCTGCCAAACTGCATAAAGTTGTCCTGAAGATTCCTTATCATCTGGACTGTGGGACCTGAGTAAGTGAGTGTTCTTTGATGTGTATCTTGTTGGTGGCAAATGTGTTTGAGGTATTTGAATTAAATGCAGTTGTTGGTTAATGCAGCTGAAGATCAAAAGGAGCGCCAAGTGCAAGTCCTTTATAGTGGAAGCTTTGGCATCAGCTGGCTGCACTGAATTAGCATACAAATTGCACAACGTGTAGCAGAACTGCACTGCTTGACAAAAACCCAACATATTGAACAAGTTCCTTCACCAGTAAAATCATGAATAAGCCAGTGTTCGTATCACAACGTTCAACAAAAATTCAGGCCAGTGTTTTAAACATTACCAGCATTACAAAAAAAAGTTAAAGCAAATACACATAAAAATAAACTTATCAATGAACAAACCGAGTTTTATTTCAAAATTAATAGCCGATTGCACAGTTTTTTCATCAGTTGATATGAAAAATTCACCAATGAAAAGTGACAGGCCAGAGATATTATCATGAGGCTATTAATCCAGAGACTCTGTTACTGTTTTGGGGACACGGGGATTGTAGGTCTATGTACAGCGTGTTGCCTGTAGCCATTCAAAAAAGGCAGCTCACCATCAACTTCTCAATGGCAACGAGGTATGGTCAAACGATGACCATATCCCATTGGTGATTTTTTTTTAAAATGCAAATACTTATGAGTGACTATACAAACAAGCATACACACATAATTATCTGCATGTACATAAATTAATTACAAAATGTTGCTGGTACTTATCATCACTTCTTGCTTAAGAAAAATAATTACATTGCTGTCCTGTTAAATTAAAAATTGTGATTAATTTTTATACCTACTCAGTATAATTGAGAAAACTTGTAATTTCTATAAATTGTCTGTGTTGCTTTAAAGAATGTTTTAACTGATTGCATCATTTATAACGGGACTGATATTATTTTTAAAAATACTGGTCCATGTGACCTGGAGACCCTTCACCTGTAACAATTATCAACAGGAAGGAAGCTAAGATAAGGAAGCCTCATACTAAACACAAACAGAAGCTACAAGAATGAAAATTGGAGAATGAAAACGATCACTTATTCAAAAGTTCCAAGGGCTCTGTGGGAGTTGGGCACAAAGGTTTAACTCTTCAAAGCTAATGAGCTGAGTATTTTGCAATAAGTGGCCAATCTGTGAACTTGAGCTCATTAAAAAGGATCTCTGGAAAGCTACCTCATCATGACTGTCATGACTCAAGGAAGAAAGGGTTAACTGAAAATTTTCTTGCTGTTATTAATCATTAATAAAATGGAGAGATATAAAATATTGTCCAATTGTGCTTGTAAACAACCTTACCTGAGTAAGAAATGATATATTATGGAATTGTAGTTATATGGTGTCACAAGTCTGCAAGGTGTGATATGGATGCTGCTTATTGTGTTAGGCATTAAATAATTTATTTAAAGTGACATTTTTACTGTTGAACTATCATTGGCCTGTTAATTCGGGTTCAATTTATCTTAGTTCTGATTCTGTGCAACATCTGAGGAGGGAGAAACAAGGTTAATGTTTATGTCTATGGCATTGAAGAAAGATTATTGAGCAAAAACAGTTAATTTTTTCTGCCTCTCTCCATTGGTGCTACCAGACCTGCTCAATTTTTCGAGCATTTTCTGGTTTTATTACAAAAAAAGTATAATCTTGTTGTAATTCTGTTGCTTTGGATTCATTCAATAAATTTTGTCATTTTGTGTACGGTTCTTCCATGGTGATCAGAACATAATTGAGTTTTAAGATATTTCTTAACTTTAATGTACAAGTGTTAACAGATTATCTTAATAAATTTGTCAAATACAAACCAAAAGGGATACTCACCTCCCACATGAATTGCCATTCAACTTATAATTCATGTCCATTCCCTGAAAGGTTTGGTTTCCTTCACACAGGATTTTCTACTAATGGAGCACCCCTTCTATATTCTCTAGAAAAAGTAGCTTTTATGTATGAACAGATTTTGTGAATATAAACTTACTCACGCAAACTAATGACACTATAATTTCCAAGATAAGCACGATAACCACAGTGCTTTAAAATCGTGTATATTTTGTAGACATTGTTGAAATAAGCATGTAGTTCCTTCTTTTATTGAACTGTAGGCATACAGACCAATTGTTGGCAGTTGCCACCTGCAAATCTCTATTTATTTTACCCAATACCTTTTTTTTAGAAGGTTAAGCGAATTAAAGCTGCAGATGATTTACACTCAGTCATGGCCTGAAAGCAGATTGCCTAACTGCCGGCATTGATTCTGGTGTGAACTTGATCTTGTGGGTAGTGAGGAAAAACAATCATCAGAAGCTGCTGGATTCCTCAGTTACTCAGGCAAATACAAGTTGTTTCCATCAATGGACCTCAATTGCAATATTCAAATTTCGATTGAACTAGTTGTGGCTTTCACAGTAAATAACTCCTCCAGATTCAATTTCAACTTATCCAGTCATGACCTTTGTTCCCTTTAAATATGAAGCATTTCCAACAACCAAATAATCCACTCTGGGAAATTCCCTTCATGTCCATCTGTCATATCCCAACATTCTGTCAGGTTGTAAATTGTAAAATGTCCTAAACATGACCCTAACTTTAAGCCAACATCTTTCCAGCATCATATCTTAATCTTTGTCTCTGACATCTTATTAAGTATTAAATATTGACTTCTAGATGGTTTGCCTCTTGGTTTCAGAAATTCTTCCATGATAGCCATTACTATAAAATTTCAAACAGTGACAATTTACTACAGGAAAACAACAATTTTAGTAAACAGTAGATAGAGGTCACATGACCAAATGTCACTTGATCATGTGTTACTTGACTAAGTGAAGTTGATAATTCCATCATTTTGACGAATAGCTGCTCCAGCATTTGCTGTCAAATCTCCATAGCCTCATGTTATCAACATCACAGAGATTTGACATTTAACTGGCCTTTCCAAGTTCCCAAGTTCCTATTCCAGGTCAAAGTCAAGGTTCTGTCAAACATTCACTGTAACCTCTCAGCATTTCTTGAGTCTTAAATAAATAGATTCACCAGAGGTCCACAATAACACAAAATGGTAACTACTTTTGTCTTAACTGGGTGGGAAATAAGTTCCGAGTAGGATGCATGAAGGCTTCTTGAGGACTTGGACATGCTAAATGAATGGCTTAGAACATGACAAAGGAATATAACATTAAATTATTATTATCCATTAAATTATTCACTTTGGAAGAAAAGACTGATAGAATATGTACATAGAAGCATAGACAATAAGAGCAAGATGAGGTCATTCAGCCCTTTGAAACTGCTCTGCAATTGACGTTTAATGATTTGGTCCCTTAGAAAATGAAGAATATATCACAAGTACAAAAGACGTTGATGGGACAAATCCCTGGGATGGTGGGATTGTCTTATGGGGAGATTGTGTCTGTATTGGGGGCAGTACCTGTCAGGACCAAGTTGAATCTTTTGGAAACAGTAGAGACAGGTGACACTGCCAGTCCCACGAGGCGGTCAGGTCTGTCAATCAAAAGTTGGCATGGAGGCAGAGCCAAGGGGTCAGACATCGCACAGAGCCGTGGTGATAGGGGACTCTATAGTGAGAGGAACTGAACGGGATTTCTGTGGCAACAGGCGGGATTTGAGGATGGTGTATTGCCTTCCTGAGGTCAGGATTAAGGACATCGCAGACAGAGTGCAGGAAATCCTCAAGGGTGAAGGTGAAGAGCCAGAGGTGGTGGTACATGTCGGCACAAATGATGTCGGGAAGAAGAGGAGGAACATACTACAGCGGGACTTCGGAGAACTAGGAAGAAGGTTGAAAAGCAGGGTGTCCAGGGTGGTTATCTCCGGTTTGCTTCCAGTTCCTCGGGCTGGTGAGGCCAGAAACAGGGAGATAATGGACTTGAATGTGTGGCTGGGGAACTGGTGCAGGAAGCAAGGATTTAAATTCTTGGATCACTGGGGTATGTTTTGTGGGAAGCATAAATTATACAAAAGAGATGGTTTGCACCTTAATAGGTTGGGGACCAGCATTCTGGCAGGCAGGTTTGCTACTGCAACACAGCTACGTTTAAACTAAATAGCAGGGGGGAGGGAGGGGACAAACTGGAAGTTTAAGGAGGAAATTGAAGGGGAAGTTAGAACAAGGGAAGTCAAGAAAGACAACGGTATCAATGAAGCAGAAAACTCAAAAATGGATCATGCCGTAAGGTTGAGTGAAATAGGGATTGATAGGAGGGGTGAGGGCAGTAACAAATTAAAAATACTATATATGAATGCACGAAGTATTAGAAATAAGATGGATGAGCTTGAGGCTCTTTTGAAAATTGGCAGCTGCGATATTGTGGGAATAACTGAGATGTGGCTTCAAGTGGACAGGACCTGGGAAATGAATATTCCAGGCTATATGTGCTATCATAAGGACAGACTGACAGGCAGAGGGGGTGGGGTGGCCCTGTTGTTAAGGGATGATATTCAGTCCCTTGCACGGGGGGACCTAGAATCAGGGGATATAGAGTCAGTAAGGATGGAGCTGAGAAATTCTAAGGGTAGAAAGACCCTCTTGGGAGTTATCTACAGCCCCCCAAATGGTAGTATGGATGTAGGGTTTAAGTTGAATAAGGACCTGAAACTGGCCTGTCGCAAAGATGTTACTACAGTTGGTATGGGGGATTTCAACATGCAGATAGACTGGGAGAATCAGGATAATATTGGACCTCAAGAAAGAGACTTTGTGGAGTGCCTCAGAGATGGATTCATAGAACAGCTGGTGCAGGAGCCTACCAGGGAGAAGGCAATTCTGGATCTGGTATTGGGCAACGAACCAGAATTGACCAGGGACCTCGAAGTGAAGGAGCCATTAGGAGGTAGTGACCATAATACAATAAGCTTCAATTTGCAATTTGAAAGGGAGAGGGTACAATCAGTAGTGACAATATTTCAGTTGAATAAAGGGAACTAAGGAACTATGAGGGAGGAGCTGGCCAAAGTTCAATGGTGCAATACCTTAGCAGGGATGACAGTGGAGGAACAATGCCAGATATTTCTGGGTATAATGCAGAAGATACAGGATCAGTTCATTCCAAAAAGGAAGAAAGATCCTATGAGGAGGCAGGGGTGGTCGTGGCTGACGAGGGAAGTTAAGAAACATATAAAGTCAAAAGAGAAAAAGTATAACATAGCAAAGATGAGTGGGAAAATGGAGGATTGGGAAGCTTTTAAAGAACAACAGAGGATTACTAAGAAGGAAATATGCAGAGATAAAATGAGGTACAAAGTTAAACTGGCCAAAAATATAAAGGAGGATAGTAAAAGCTTTTTTAGGTATGTGAAAGGGAAAAAAATGTTTAAGACTAAAATTGGGCCCTTGAAGACAGAAACAGGGGAATATATTATGGGGAACAGAGAAATGGCAGAAGAGTTGAATTGGTACTTCAGATCTGTGTTCACTGGGGAAGACACAAGCAATCTCGCTGAGGTAACAGTGGCTGAAGGACCTGAGCTAAACGGAATTTATACTTGCCAGGAATTGGTGTCGGAGAGACTGTTAGGTCTGAAGGTTGACAAGTCCCCGGGGCCTGATTGTCCATATCCCAGGGTACTGAAGGAGGTGGCTGTAGAAATCGTGGATGTGTTGGTGGTTATTTTCCAGAGTTCGATAGATTCAGGATCAGTTCCTGCGGATTGGAGGGTGGCTAATGTTGTACCACTTTTTAAGAAAGGAGCGAGAGATAAAGCAGGGAATTATAGACCAGTTAGTCTGACCTCAGTGGTGGGAAAGATGCTGGAAAGATAAAGGATGAAATTACGACACATCTGGATAGCAGTAACAGGATAGGTCAGAGTCAGCATGGATTTATGAAAGGGTAATCATGCTTGACTAATCTTCTGGAATTTTTGAGGATGTAACTCTGAAGATGGACAAGGGAGATCCAGTGGATGTAGTGTACCTGGACTTTCAGAAAGCCTTTGATAAAGTCCCACAAAGGAGGTTAGTGAGCAAAATTAGGGCGCATGGTATTGGGGGCAAAGTACTGACTTGGATTGAAAATTGGTTGGCTGACAGGAAACAAAGAGTAGTGATAAACGGCTCCCTTTCGGAATGGCAGGCGGTGACCAGTGGGGTACCGCAGGGCTCAGTGCTGGGACCGCAGCTTTTTACAATATATATTAATGATATAGAAGATGGTATTAATAGTAACATTAGCAAATTTGTTGAAGATACAAAGCTGGGTGGCAGAGTGAAATGTGAGGAGGATGTTAGGAGATTGCAGGGTGACCTGGTGAGTGGACAGATGCATGGCAGATGCAGTTTAATGTGGATAAATGTACGGTTATCCATTTTGGTGGCAAGAACAGGAAGGCAGATTACTACCTAAATGGAGTCAAGTTAGGCAAAGGGGCAATACAAAGAGATCTGGGTGTTCTTGTACACCAGTCAATGAAGGTAAGCATGCAGGTACAGTAGGTAGTGAAGAAGGCTAATAGCATGCTGGCCTTCATAACAAGAGGGATTGAGAATAGAAGCAAAGAGGTTCTTCTGCAGCTGTACAGGGCCCTGGTGAGACCGCACCTGGAATATTGTGTGCAGTTCTGGTCTCCAAATTTGAGGAAAGACATTCTGGCTATTGAGAGAGTGCAGTGTAGGTCAATTCCTGGAATGGAGGGAATATCTTATCTTGAAAGATTGGAGCGACTGGGCTTGTATACCCTTGAGTTTAGAAGACTGAGAAGGGATCTGATTGAGACGTATAAGATTATTAAAGGATTGGACACTCTGGAGGCAGGAAACATGTTTCCGCTGATAGGTGAGTGCCGAACCAGAGGACACAGCTTAAAGATAAGGGGTAGGACATTTAGGACAGAGATGAGGAGAAACTTCTTCACCCAGAGAGTGGTGGGTGTGTGGAATGCTCTGCTCCAGAAGGCAGTGGAGGCCCAGTCTCTGGATTCGTTTAAGAAAGAGTTGGATAGAGCTCTCAAGGATAGTGGAATCAAGGGTTATGGAGATAAGGCAGGAACAGGATCCTGATTGAGGATGATCAGCCATGACCATAATGAATGGTAGTGCAGGCTCGAAGGGCAGAATGGCCTACTCCTGCACCTATTGTCTATTGGCTATTGTATTGCCTTGAGTTCCACAGTGAAAGGAGGAAAAACAGTGTGGTTCAAAAACATAGTAAAAGTTCAGTAACATTTCAGATACACTTTCAAACTGCATAAGACCAGTTTGCTATTGCTAACTGGCTAGGGCGAAGGGAATTAAGATATATTGGTAAGAACATAGCTGCTATCTCAAATGGAATGAAAAGTGGTGTACTGATGTAGACAAAATTAATTGTAATTGGGTAGAATAATGAAGTAGTATATGCAGCTTCATGTAACTGGATTGCTGTACCAGCTTGGGATTACCTGGGAAAGACATATTCACAAACCAGTGCAATCTCCAACCTTGGATGGATATAGTTCTCCTTGCATTTATGAGAATTACAACTAGTGAACAAAGAAACTTATCTGATCACTGTGAGGGAGAATCTTTTCCCCCTTTACATAGAATGAGGGATAACCTCATTAAAACTTCAAAATGCTCAGAGGGCAGGATAGGGGAAATATAGACAAGATGTTTCCCATGGATGGCAAGTTTCAACCCAGGGGGTGTAATCTCAGGAAATCTTAGACTGAGATGACAACAATGTGGGTAAACCTTTGGAATTTTCAACCCCAGATGCCTCTGGAAGATGAATCATTGAACACATTCAAAACCGAAATTCATTGATTTCTGCAATCTAATGGCCTCAAGGGATGTGGAAACAGGTTTTGAAAGTGGTGTGATGATCAGCAATTATCTCCTTGAATGGCAGAACAGGCTCATTGTGATGAATAGCCTACTCCAGTTCCTACATTCCATGATAGTAAAGAGGCATATGGAGACTCCAGATCATGGGAGTAAATTACCTAAGCTTTCACTGCAATGAAGTATTAGAAGGAATAAAATCCACCTAAATATTTATGTTGTGGAAAAGGCAGTAGAGTATAATATTCCCATTTCAAATTTGTGCACATTATGCAGTGGTAATTCCATAAGGCTAAAAATCTGGTTTATTCTAAAAGTGTTTCATTTTTACAACTCCTCTGTTGTGATTTTCATCCAAATGATTTTAACATTGATTTGCTCATTGAATGGGCTGGCTGTAATTACTATTAAATTATTTAGTACTCCATCAGACTAATCATGATTAACATCAGTCTAAGAAGCACTGCTGCTGAAAATAAGGTTGAATTTTTTAGCAAGATTTCGAAGGTCAGAGTACACTCCTGATCAATATTGTCCAATGTGAATTTCTGTGCTGGCCCAATGAGTACAGCAGTCAATGCCAATGAAATGCCATTACCCTGTAAAGAATGTTTCTGGCTCTACCAAAAGGCATGCCCATGCTCTAGTGCCAAATTTGATCCAAATATTGAGATGCACAAGCAAAATATCAGTTTTAATTGATCGCCTTGCGCATTGTTTGTCTTAAACTATACTGCTTTCAGATGAACTGATCAAACGCACCCACAAGATAAAAGTCATCACTCAACAGAGGACACATTCTTTCTCACAACCTTGGACCTGAAGATAAAAATTATAGGAGTTTGGTGTTAATTTATAATGCATAGAATAAGGTCATTTCCTTCATCAATGCAAAATGTGTCCTGTAAATGGATTCGCATGGCTGCAACAACCTTTTGGTTCACTTTCACAGCACAAAGGTAATTCATTGTATTTGATCAGCCAGTTCATTTTTCACGTAAAAAATTTAGAAAAGGTAAATTTTAAAATGCATCATTCAATGCTGACAATGTAAGGTGTTGTTCATTAAGTGAAAAGGAATGAGCAACAGAATGAAGAGATCAAACAGTGGACCTATGCTGAAGAAATGCCTGATCTATATAAATGACAAGTATGGTACCCTTATTTTTGCTGAACATTTAATGTGTTGCTGGAAAAGCGCAGCAGGTCAGGCAGCATCCAGGGAACAGGAGAATCGACGTTTCGGGCATAAGCCCTTCTTCAGGAAGAAGGGCTTATGCCCGAAACATCGATTCTCCTGTTCCCTGGATGCTGCCTGACCTGCTGAGCTTTTCCAGCAACACATTTTCAGCTCTGATCTCCAGCATCTGCAGACCTCACTTTCTCCTGAACATTTAATGTCTTGCATGGAATTAAATCCATCATAACAATTACGCTTCTCTGGCACTAGTTCTCTAATTCTTAGTCAAATGTTTCTTGAAGGTTTGGAATAAATCGTTATTGATGAACTGACTGATGTGAATGTTTATTTCAGATGGATGCTTGTTGAAAACAAGTCAATTGAAATGTATTATGGTGTGCACAACACCTGAATTGTGCCCAGGTAGAGGGAGGAGAAGATTTTTTTTTTAAATTATCCTCACTTCCTTCTTCTACTTTTTCCTATCTTTCCTTTGCAATACTCCTGACACTGCATGACTTTCATTATAGGTGCGCTTTCTTTCTGAGGTTGAATGGTGGAGGGAATCATTAACCAGGCTTAGAACTGTTATCTCTTGTCCAAGAGTGTGGTGCTGGAAAAGCAAAGCAGGTCAGGCAGCATCCTAGGAGCAGGAGAATCGATGTTTCGGACATAAATCTTTATCAGAAAGAATTATGCTCAAAACATCAATTCTCCTGCTCCTCGGATCCTGCCTGACAGACTGTGCTTTTCCAGCACCACACTCTCGACTCTGATCTCCAGCATCTGCAGTCCTCAGTTACTCCTTGCTATCTCTTGTCACCCAGCAGTCATCCTCTGGTCCTTTATGCTTATCCAAAGTTGATAAGTAAGGTGACTGGTGCAGAATAAACACATTGTGTTTAACACACGTCATAAAGATCCATCAAGAAGATCTTATGATTATGGTTACCCACCAACTGGACATCAATAGAGTGGTCACCTGGCACTTGCTAAGCATATCCCAATTAACATGCAAAGCACACAGACCTCTGTATGTGCAGTTATTTGCACTCTACACGATGGGAATTCCTGGTAACCAGAGAGATCCCTGTTCTAACTTCTCCTTATTTTCTTTAGTCAGTAAGCAGTAGAATTATGGAACTGTACAGCATGGAAACATATCCGAATTGTCCTTGCCAATCAGATATCTTAAATTGAACTAGTCCTATTGCCAACATTTGGTCCATATCTTTCTAAACCCTTCCTTTTCATGTACCCATCAAGATGCCTTTTAAATGTTGTAATTGTACCACTTCCTATGTTGAATGTCTTGCTGAAGACCATACAAACAATGTCTACTGCTCTGCCTTTCTTAGACTTCTTTGTCACCCCTTCACAAAACTCAGGTTAGTGAGACATGATTTCCCACACACAAAGCCATGTTGATCATCTCTCATCAAATGAATGTAAATTCAATCAAAATTTTCTTTCCAAATGAATGTAAATTCAATCCCTCAGGATCCCATCCAATAACTTACCCCCTACTGATGTCAGGCTCACCAGTCTATAGTACCCTGACTTTTCCTTACCACCTTTCTTAAATAATGGCACCACATTATTTCAGTAAGGCATTTGATAAGGTTCCCCAAGGTAGACTATTGCACAAAATATGGAGGCATGGGATTGAGAGTGATTTAGCGGTTT
Organism: Chiloscyllium plagiosum; assembly: GCF_037043375.1. NCBI lineage: Eukaryota > Metazoa > Chordata > Chondrichthyes > Orectolobiformes > Hemiscylliidae > Chiloscyllium > Chiloscyllium plagiosum. Next base: position 58,619,930 of record NW_028270148.1, read on the forward strand.
GGATCAGAAATTGGCTAGTTGAAAGAAGACAGAGCATGGTTGTTGATGGGAATTGTTCATCTTAGAGTTCAGTTATGGTGGTATACCATAAGGGATCTGTTTTGGGTTCACTGCTGTTTGTCATTTTTATAAATGACCTGGATGAGTGTGTAGAAGGATGGGTTAGTAAATCTGCAGATGACATGAAGGTCGGTGAAGTTGTGGATAGTGCTAAAGGATGTTGCAGGTTACAGAGGGACATAGATAAGCTGCAGAACTGGCCTGAGAGGTGGCAAATCGAGTTTAATATGGAAAAGTGTGAGGTGATTCACTTTGGAAGGAAAAACAGAAATAAAGAATACTGGACAAATGGTAAGATTCTTGATAGTGTAGATGAGCAGAGAAATCATCGGCGTCCATGTACATAGATCCCTGAAAGTTGCCACCCAGGTTGATAGGATTGTTAAGAAGGTATATGGTGTATTAGCTTTCATTGGTAGTGGAATTGAGTTTTTGAGCCGCGAGCTCATGCTGCAGCTGTAAAGAGCTCTGGTGTGGCTGCATTTGGAGTATTGCGTGCAGTTCTGGTCACTGCATTATAGGAAGGATATGAAAGCTTTGGAAAGGGTTCAGAGGAGATTTACTAGGATGTTGCCTGGTATGGAGGGAAGGTCTTATGAGGAAAGGCTGAGAGACTTGAGGCTGTTTTCATTAGAGAAAAGTAGGTTGAGAGGTGACTTAATTGAGACATATAAGATAATCAGATGGTTAGTTAGGGTAGACAGTGAGAGCCATTTTCTCGGATGGTGATGGCTAGCACGAGGTCTTCCACCTGTTGACAAGATGTGAACAGATTCTTGAGTAGCTGAGTCTGTCAACTAGAATGAGAAGAAGGTATCCACTCGATCAACAGCACACGAGGTCTCTGTGTCTCTCTGTTCAGTAAAGCCACTTAAAGCTGAGGACACCATTTTTTCTTTTCTTTGGCAGCTATTGTCAGCTGTTACTTTTAATCAGTAAGTCAGAGACTTATTGCAAGTGAACCAGCAACCCTGTGCCTCTTACAAACCAATTTAAACATCCACTTGATTGAATAGCAGCATTCTGACCAGCATAGGTGTCATCTCAGCAATTCTGTGAACTGAAATAATTAATGCTTCACCAGTACTTCCTTCCGTTCATTACCTTTTTTAATGCTGTATTTATGTGTGTGTGTGTATATGTGTGTGCGTAAAGGGTAGTGGATGAGAAGTCTAGAGTTACATGCTGACTGTTCATCACAACTTATAGATAAATGTTATTCACCTGTGAGAAATAGTTGTTTTTGTTAAGGAGAGAAACTGGATTCATGCTTTCTGTCACTATGGGTCTAAAAAACAATGAAATTAGGAAATCCTTGTGCATTTTTCTAACACGTCTTTAATTTTTGTGATGACTTTGGGAGTAGTGAGTATTGATTTCAATAGCACCACCCTAGTGAGACATGATACTATGTCCTCCTGAAATGCAGACATTTCAAACACTGCTCTTAGCTCAGATAAAGATAAGAACCCAATTTCCTAAAGACCCTTTCTGGATAGTTCTTCTACTGAAAGCCTTCCTCCTTCTCCTTCTGTTCAGTGTTTCACCTCTCTGATAATTGTGCTCCCTGTTTACTCTCTGCAGCCCAACAAGCAATGAAATTATAGCCCCCATTGCTAAAGAAATTTTCTTCAGACAGAAAGAAATACAACTCCCTAATATCCTTGTGAAGATTCAGCATTTCTTTTTAGTGAGTCCAAACATTTAGCAAAGCATCTTCAATGTAACATATTAAGTTACCAACACCTCAGCTAGTATTTGCAAGTTATTATTGTTTACAAACTTGCCTTTGGGATAGGGTGAGAGAAGGACTTAAGGCAGTGCAACTTAATGCATGTGACTAAGACATAACTTTCATTTATGTGGCATCTTTCGCAATCCCAAACCTCCAATGACAATGTTTTACAGTCTTTACAACCTTCTAGATGTGCAGCAATTATTGGGTGACCATTATATGACAGGAAATGCAAATACCAAATTGTGAACAGCAAGTTGCCACAATCAGCTTGATAACTGTGATAATGATGAAAAAAATCTATTTTTGTGTTGTTAGTTGCCAGATAAATAATAGCCAGGACACTAGAGAAAGCTGCTCTGCCTGGCTTCAAAATATGCCATTGTATTTTACTTTGACTTGAGAAGGCTAATGGAATCTCAATTCTTGTCCGATAGCATTGCAATGGAAGATCAGCATTTATTTGTGCTCAAATTTTGTACTGGGACTTGACCACACAACTTTTTGATCCAGAGGTGACAATGCTACCAACTCAACCACAGCTAGCACTCAGAAGAGGCTGTTACCAGGACCTGTGAAATCCAAAATGACAAAATGTGTGACAAATTAGCATTAAAGGCTGTTTGATATCAGGAGCACCCTCTATTAGTACTCCAGATATAAGCATGACGGTGTATTGTCATTCAGGATGCACAACATGGGCCTTGCCCTAAGTTGTCTGAAGCATCACACAGCTCAATTTCATGGCTAAAGGCTGTCTTTCACTGAACTTCCAAGTAACACAACAAATAACCAGAAACCAAATAACCAATAACTAAGTTTCACTGCACTTATTTAAACATTCCAGGTTTTTTTCTGAATTTTGAAAACAATACACTCCGCTAATTAATCTTGTAACTTCAGTTTGAATAATTTAAATCCAACACCATTTTGAAATGTGAAGGTTCATATTGTGAGAAAGAAAAATAATCGCAACAACTGTAATTAGACGGCGAGTTTGGTTAGAAAGTAAATTGAGAAATAGTCATTAATAAAATGATGCAGAAATAAATGTGAAAATCAGAGAAATGTTGATCCTGTAACTTATCTAGTTTACACTCCTTTGCTAACTTAGTTGTTTGGCTTTAAGTACCTTGAAGATTTATATGGAAACAATTTCCAAAGTGGTGTTATACAGATGATAAGCGTGATGTCTACACTTCTAAATGTATCTCTTCTCAGTTCATTTGCATACGTTAAAATTAGAGTTGAAGATTCCCTGATGCAAATCAATTAAAATTTTCAGCATTCACTATGAATTCTGTATACCTTAACCCATTCCAAATTGATTCCTATCTCCAGACTTTTTTTTTCAAAAATGACTTTAGTGGACCATGAAAAAGACAGCATTTTAAATTTTCAGATAATATTCAGCAAGGAGAATAACAGGGAAATAGAATGGAAGCTCATAATTTGGAGATACAATATTGAGATACACATCAGAGCAGTTTATGAAAATTATTCTTCAACTTTACAATTTTAGATGATCATATTTCAAAACAACCACTGCTAATGTATTAAAACAGCTGAGGTCTTTCACAGGAGTATTATAAAACAAAACATGACACCAAAGTAAGAAAATGTCAGGTTAGATTATCAAAGTGATAGTCAATGAGTTAAGTTATAAGAAGTTTCAAAAAGGAGGGGAGATGAAGGAAGGGAATTTCAAAGCTTTAAACCCAGGTAAATGAAGGCATAATCGTAAATGCTGAAGAGACCAGAATTAGATAATTGAAGATATCATGGAAGGTTTTGGGAATATAGGAGAGGGTTGGAAAGAGGTAAAGTTGTGGGAGAATTTGAAACAAGGATAAAATTTATAAAATCTAGATATTGCTTAACTGGAAACCAATGTTGGTCAATGCATAATAATTACAAGCAAGGACAAGAAAAAATGTAAGAATCATTCAAATTTTAATGAGAGCTATGTAGAAATTGACTGAGACTCATCTGTGGGCTTGAAGAAGTAATGCACTTGAATGCTGCATACATGAAAGGTCTTGGCTTTAATAGATAAGAACCAGGAGCAGGAATAGATAATTCAAATCCCTTGAACCTGCTCCCCCATTCAATACAATCATAGCTGATCTCATCTCAACCTTAACTCCACTTTCCTCTCCACCTGTCTTAACATTTAACCCATTACTAATTCAAAAACCTGTCTATCTCCTCCTTAAATTTACTCAGTGTCCCAGCATCCACTACATGCTGGAGTAGTGAATTCCAGATTCATGACCCGTGGAGGGAAGTAAACTCTCCTCTTCTCTGTTTTAATCCTGCTACCCGTTATCCTAATTTTCCAACCTCTCATTCTAGATTGCACCACCGAAGAAACATCCTCTCTACGTCCACATGCTACCAAGTAAGCTTTTGAAATCAGAAGCAATTCATCATTTCGAGATTTGAGCCAGATGCTTCACCATATCTCCGAACCACCTGGGCAAGAACCAGCAAAGTTGTATTTCATTTCCTGGATGTGCCCATTATGCCCATTGATGTAAATGCACACTGACTATAGAGATTTAATGCCATGAGCCAGAATCCCACCTCATTTAACGGTGGACTCTGACATCAATTCTATCATGTGATAGTTTCCTTACTAGTGGAGTAAAAAGGTTAACTATGCAGTTAATTCTAATAATATTACCTGAGTGTGTGCATAACGAACTATGTCATGTTGACATCAGATCATTTGGAACTGTGAGCTGTATAAAGATGTCCTTTCTTCCTGTGTATATAAATAATAAAGGCAATTGAAATTCCTTCACAAATTTGTGAACTACCATTTATCAAAGACCTGGATGTGATCTTACTACATGGTAGAAAGCAGTGACCAGATGCACAGGATTGGAGGCAAACTTCAATGGAATGCAGACTAGCAGGAGAAAGGTACAATGGGTGAATGACATTATTCCAACAACATTTTTAAATATGTGCCTTTGTCTTTCCTGAACTCCTTTCTTCTCTCACACAAGATTTTCTAAAAAATGTTCCTCCTTATTGTTTACCTATTTGTCAGCAAACCTTCCTTTGTTGCTAGCCAGTGGTCTCCAGCTATCCGTATGTCTGATCCCACCTGTCAACCTGCAATTGCATCTGCCTGCTGCAAGCTGGCTGCTGAGTCCCAGCAGGTAAAATATCTTGAATCTTAAAGCTAACATCGTGACTGCATTTTGCACTGTCATCATCGTCTGTCCTTCTGAAACTTGCTGTGAGTTAAAACTGACCCTAGGGATTATGGATTGTATAGCATTAATTTATTTTGATAATTTGATAAGTGCTTTGAAGGGCATATCTTGAGAATATACCCTGAGAACTTATTGTTGTACTCTTTTGCTTACAAGTATGTTCTCTGTGTTGCTGACAAATATATAGCCTTTGAAAAGGAGATGTTATAGTCACTATATTCTGTTCAATGTGACTATGTGACTGATGAAACTGGATAGCAAGTTACTTTTCAGCACCTTATCATTCAGAATGATATGCCCAATATTAAATAATTTCATCATATTCTCACTAGTATCATCATAAATTAAAAACAAACACAGATTAATTTTAACACAGCTATCTTCTGAATAAGTAAAGCAATTGATCAGCGATAGGTAAATGCTTTTCTCTCTGCGATCTATTAAGTGATCTAAAGGAATTTCATCAACTATGTCTCATGTTATGGACAATTTCCTCCTCTGGTGTCCCCTTCAAATTTGGAAATGAAATAAATGATGTTTTTTTTTTCTTCACCTGCCAGCTTTCCCTCCTGAAATTTCACCATTATTCTCTGTAGAGGCACACGGTTGTTCCCTGTTCAGCTCCATGAGCTTTCACAGTTTTTTGATATCAAATTTAAGTGATCATTCTTTGTACATGAGTCATAATATGTACTGTGACCTAAATGCTTTTCCATTGTGTGGTTCCATTGGAGCAGCTTTACTGCAAGATCTTTAATCCCTGAAGTACACCGTTCTAATCCCAGCAATATTCTTGCTCTCTATTGGACACTCACTGGTAGATAGGAAAATCTGATGCTGCTGTATTGTATTTAATTGCATTATTACAAATCAGAAAGCAAGCAATTGAAAGATTTACTGAAAGAGGTAGGTCTTAAGTATATCTGTACTGAACTCATTCTCACAGTCCTCAGTAGAGGTTTAGTTTTCAAACAAGTGGGAAGTGACAGAAAATGTTAACAGATGCAGGGGAAGAAATCTACAAAGAGAATGATATGGACCTAATGGAAGAAAATGAGCTCAGTGATCAATATCATTTCCACCAATCCTCTCTTGACAAGTCAGTAACAAAAACATTCAAAGAATTTAGATAGTCTTCCAGGGAGAGCATGCAGTCACCGATTCTACGGTGAGGACAACGTAATAAACATATTTCACATCTCCAATCCTTCACACTGCCTTGAAAACCAGTTATTATTCATATATATGCTCACACTTTTATATAAATAATTTAGACGTGGGATCAGAAGCACAATTTCAACATTTGCAACTATGTCAAGTCTCCCATATTGTTGAATAGTAAACTTCATTATGTAGAACAATGAGTTAAGAAATTTTGGCAGGAAAAAGTAGGGAGATCATATACTGCTCATAAAGAAAGTATCTCAACACTGTTGAGGAAGAGGGAGCTATGGGATAGATGCACAGATATCTGTCATTCTGTTAAAGAGTGTCCATAAGAAAAGTTATAAACTGGATAACTCGAGCAAATAGACATCGATTTGAGTCATCTGTGGACAGTGACTTGGCTGATGACATACAGCCTGAAAGATCAGTGACACTGAATTGATATTTACGGGAAATGATGGGATTCAGATCTACATCATAGTTTCACAAAAGAAATATGACATTTTCTTTGGCTCGTGTGAGGCTTTGATGTCTTTCTTGGAAGAATAAGTATATAGGTATTTGCTGGTGGATGTCAAAATGTGCCTGTATTACTAGTTTTCAGTCTCCTCTTCTTTCAGTCATTCTTCAAAAGAGGTAAAACAAAAGATTAGTGAGGGTAACACAGGCAGTTTTTGTTGCATGAATGTTTGCAGCATAGGAAAAGAAGACCCAAGTACAATAAACAATGCTGAATCTATGAACAAGATTTAGATAAATATATATAAGTACACAGAGCAAGGACTCTAAAACTAAGTTACAATAAAGAAAATTCTCTATAATTCTAATTCTGCCTGTGAACAGTTGCCTAAGTACTTATATACTAGGATTCTTAGCAATTGGCAGGTCAGAGAGAGCAATAGAGCAAAGCTGAACATCTCATGTGCCAGGAGCATTTATGTTTGATTTACATGGTTGAAAGTATTTGGGTAGATGTTTCCACCACTCAGTCTCACTACTAAATAAAAATGTTTGCCAGCACTATTGCATTGAGATTTCAGCAGAATGCCTTGCTAACCCCTTTCCTTTTCTGCTCACCCAAAATTGATTCAACAAGCAAATGCACAGATGGATAACAGTACATCATTCTGATTGTCCACAAGATCAGTTGAGTTCAATCAGCATTTATTCAGTATGCACGTGTGCTTATGTTCTGACAAAATGCAGTAATCAGCAGCAAGCAATCTAGCTGACTATATTCCTCTCTGACTTAACCTGGACCAGATCATTTGGTATTACCAGCTAGGTCACTACAATCTGGAGAATTCTCATCTGTATGCTTTAATAACATACCACCAGAGAGTTGGTATTATCCACTTGATCATTAAGACTTTGCATTTGGAAAGATGTCTTGACATGATGGTAGTTAGTTTAACAAAAATAATTGAAAGAGATATAGAAGCAAGCTCGAGGGGCTGAATAGCCTACTCCTATTCTTATGTTCCTTTGTTCCTGTTGTTGGCATTCTTAATATCGACGTGGAAAAGCGAGTCCATGGAGTAAGGAACTGGCCTTGTTGTTGAATTAAAAATCCACACTGTTCATTCTCTATGTATTTACTATGTATGCAAGAAGTTTAAATTCAGAATGAAATATTCTACAGCACCTTCAGCCCAGTGGAAAATCATTTTGCAGTAGCAGCAACTATTCAATGATTGAAAAATCTCCAGTGTGTACAGCCTCATACAAAAAGATGAATCAACATATTTAATGTTTAGCAACAGGGATGGCTTCCTAGAATTTTCAAGTTACTGAAGTGGGATCACCCATAAAATGTTTCATAAGCAAAATCTTTGTTTCAAAATTGATAGCTCCTTCAATATATTGATGACATTTATGATATGCAAAATACTGAAATAAAAACTCAATTAACTGGTTGTTATTTTCCATCACAGAACATGAATGAGTAAACTACATATCTACTTCAACACTGAACAGTGACTAGGAGGATGATGGGTCTTCCTTTCTCTCTTATGCAAGAGCGCTTGAAGAAAGAAGAGATCAGAAATGGAGGATAAGGCATAAAGTTACTTGGACAAAGGGGAGTGTTTGACATCTGCTAAATAACTTCAATGTGGTTTGCAGCTGAGTTGTTAATGATAGTCTTCTCAGCTTTTCTCACACACAATTTAAAAGGAACAGGGAGAAATTTTGTACTGAAGGGAAGTGAAGCTTCTTTCCTCTAAAAATGTATTTCCGAATTAAATAGTCTTAATTATTGTTACAAATATAATATTTAATTTTAAGGTTATCTATAAAATCATTTAGATCATACATGACAATGCAAAACAGAAAGAGACAATTTGATCCACCATTTTATGCCACTGTTTGTGATGTATATGAGCCAGAGGCATAACCCTCTATTCCCTTAATTAACAATCCTCCCCTTTATTTATATTATCTTTTTCAACTACTTGCTAGATTACAGAATGCATGGAAGGTGGCATATGACTGAACATGGCGAAGCCTGAGCAAATTAGAGTCAATGGAAATCAAGGGAAGTTCTCCAATGGTTGGAGTCAAACCTGGCACAAATAAGTGTGGCTGTAGTTGTCAGTGATCAGTCATCTCAGCCCCAGGACATCTCTGCAGAACTTCCTCAGGGTAGTGCTCAACTATCTTCAGCTGATTCATCATTGACCTTCCCTTAATTGTAAGGTCAGAGTGGGAATGTTCACCAATAATTGTATAATGTTCACCACCATCCACAACTCCTCAGATACTGAAACAAGTCCATGTCAAAATCCATTAAGAGCTGGATCATATCCATGCTCAAGCTGAAAAGTAGTAACTAACATAGAGTCATGGAGATGCATAGCATGGAAACAGACCCTTCGGTCTAACTCATCCATGCCAACTAGATATCCTAAATTAATCTAATCCCATTTGCCAGCACTTGGCCCATATCCCTCCAAACTCTTCCTAATCATACACCTATCCAGGGGTTTTAAATGTTGTAGTTGTACCACGCTTCACCACTTCCTCTGGCAGTTCATTCCATAAATGCACCACCCTTAGCGTGAAACATTGCCCCTTAGGTCCCTTTTAAACCTTTCCCCTCTCACTCTAAACCTATGCCCTCTAGTTCTAGACTGCACTAACCCAGGGAAAAGACCTTGTCTATTTACCCCATCCATGCCCCTCATGATTTTATAAACCTCTATAAGGTCACCTCACAGGCTCCAAAGCTCCAGGAGAAACAGTTCCAGCCAATTCAGCCTTACCTACAGCTCTGACCTTCCCAATATGGCAACATGCTTGTAAATCTTTTCTGAAACCTTTCAAGTTTCACATCATCCTTCCTATAGAAGGGAGATCAGAACTGCACATAAAATTCCAAAGTTGGCCTAACCAATGTCCTGTATAGTTGCAAGATGACCTCCAAACTCGTTTACTCAATGCTCTGACCAATAAAGGAAAGCATACCAAACACCTTCTTCACCATCCAATCTAGCTGAGAGTCCACTTTCAAGGAACTATGAATCTGCATTCCAAGGTCTCTTTGTTCAGCAATACTCCCTAGGACCTTACCATTAAGTGTGTAAGTCCTGACCTGATTTGTCTTTCCAAGGTGCAGCACCTCACATTTATCTAAATTAAACTTCATCTGCCACTCCTCAGCCCATTGGCCCATATGGTCAAGATCCAGTTATACTCTCAGGTAACCTTCTTCGCTGCCCACTACACCTCCAATTTTGATGTCATCTGCAAACTGCTAACTATATCTCAGATGTTTACATCTGCATCATTTGTATAAATGATGAAAGATAGTGGACCCAGCACTGATCTTTGTGGCATACCATTGGTCACAGGCATCCAGTCTGACAAGATACCCTCGTTGCTGTGGTTCTGTTCGCCGAGCTAGGAATTTGTGTGTCAGACGTTTCGTCCCCTGTCTAGGTGACATCCTCAGTGCTTGGGAGCCTCCTGTTAAGCGCTTCTGTGATGTTTCCTCCTGCATGATGCTGGAGGAAAGATCACAGAAGCACTTCATGGGAGGCTCCCAGGCACTGAGGATGTCACCTAGACAGGGGACGAAACATCTGCAACACAAATTCCCAGCTCGGTGAACAGAACCACAGCAACGAGCACCCGAACTACAAATCTTCTCACAGACTTTGAAGACACCCTCCACCAGCAAGCTATGTTTTCTACCTTCGAGCTGGTTCTGCATCAAATGGCTAGTCCTCCCTGTATTTCATGTGATCTAACCTTGCTAACCAATCTGGCATAGGAAGCCTTTGAACACCTTATTGAAGTCCATATAGATCACTACATTTTCCCTGTAACCTTTGATTCCCCTACTTATCAAGAATCTATCTGAGGTTTAAATATATTCATGGACTCTGCCAGTACAGCTCCCTCTGACAAGGAGTTCCAAAGATTCACAACTTTCTAACAGAAGAAATTCTTTTTCATCTCAGACTTAAATTGATGCCCCTTTTTCTGAAATGTTGCCTTCTGGTCTTAGGCTCTCCCATGAGGAAAAACAGCCTCCTAGTCTTTACCCTGTCAAGCCCCTTAAGAATCGATACGCTTCAATGAGATCACCTTTATTCTTCTAAACTCTAGTGAGTAAAGTCCCAAGTTGTTTAATCTTTGCCCATAGCAGCGGTCACTTGAGTGAAACTTTTCTGAAATACTTCCAATGAAATAGTATCTTCCCTTAAAAAAGGGGATTAACGGGTACTCACAGTGCTCCAAATGTGGTCACACCAGCACCTTGTACAATTAAGACTTCCCTACTCTAATGCTCCAACCCCTTTGTAATAAGGGTCAACATTCCATTCACCTTTCTGATTATCTACTGTACCTGTGTGCTATCTTTCTGTGTTTCATGCATAAGTACTCCCAAGTCCTTTTGTGTTGCAACTTTCTGCAAGTTCTCTCCATTTAAATATTATTCTGTTCTTTTGTTCTCCCTTCCAAAATGAATAATTTCTCAATTTCTCACATTATACTTTCTTGACTTAGAAATTCACCGTTGATCCTTCAGTGGGTCAAAGAGTCATGGAGTTCTCTCCTCAGCAACATTTTGGGTTTGCCTACAACAAAACAACTGTAGCAGTTTAAAAATGCAGTTCATGACCACTTTCTCAAGGATGATTAGGGAATGACAATAAATGTTCACATTCCAGGAGGATATTAAAAATAAAACTCTCAACACTTTTGGGGTAAAGAAGATTTTACTAAATTCCAAATTGGATTTCCTGGTGAGTACCTTGAATTTTGCTTTTTCCCCAAGTGGAAATATTGGGCTGAATTGAAGACATCTAATTGTGGACCCTGAATTGGATGGCAATGCCAGTTGGATCAAATATTGCTAACCAACCACAGTCACCAGTTAACAACCTCCAGATGAAATCTTGTGCTACTCCCCATGGAGGTCAAAAATAGATTAAGGACCTTAATTAGACAGGAGCTCAGAATGTAGACAGTGGGATGAACTTTGAAATTAAGTTCACTGAACTTTGAAGACAAGTTGAACTTCCTAACAGTAAACATCAGGAAGTCCTTTATTATGCATTTGCTTATCAGGAATACTCATTAAAAGGGTAGCTCACTGGAGTCAAATTCCTCTTCCCAACAAAAGTGTACATGATCAGACAGTTGCTGACAGAAGACCTGCTAAAACAGACTTCATCCTTTGGAATAAGTAGAGCTTTGTCTTTCGACCCAATCATTTTTATGTCAGAATTTAGATTGAGATTTGATGTTGATAGTCCGAGCTGCATTAAGATTGGACAAGTGCAATGTTGGTGAAGTATAGAGTGGAGGTTGAATGACAGAGTAAGAAAGAGGGAACCATCTGATGGGTGAACAGTGGAATGGCCAGGATGTGGAGCTGCAGGCATCCCTCTGAGAGCCTGAGTATGCTCCTGGCTTAATGGGGACAAATGATGGACTGGGGTGCTATTTTAATATGGTGCCTGCAACTTCAACCTTGCATGGTCACTGGTCCCACAGGATTCACTGGCCTCCTTCCATGTGGTATGAGCTGAGAACTGTGTGATGACATGAGAAGAGTTAACACACCCCTCGCCAAGGTGGGACCCACTTCCATGCCAGAAGCCAAGCTTGGGGAGAACATTGGAGGTTTTCTCCCTCCAAGTATGGGGCCAGCTGACTACTCCAAGGGAGGGTCTGGAGGTGCAGACCTCAAACACAGCTGCCAACATTACATGGTCTGGCACCATCTTTTAGTGCCTGCCGGAATTTCCTGCAGGGATATCAATGTGTCTCTTTTGCCCTTGACACCAGTGAATATCAATCTTAGTGCACATCATTGCATTAATATGCAACTGCAAAATCAAAGTTTTGGAAAGGCAAGGCACTGTTGCTTAGTTTGTGGTTCAAGCCATTTAATACTGAGGCAAATGTCATAAAGCATGGGAATAGCAAAGGTCATAAAAAGAATTTCCCCATGGTTCTGCAATGTGCCACTGCAGATTTCCCTCCAGCTGGACTGGGAATGCTGGGCTATATTGTGCTCTGTGGAGGTAAAAGAGATATCATCACACATTACCAAGGAAATGGAGATGCAGGGTCCAGTGGAAATCACCAACCTTCTGGTCCAGCACCACGATGGGGTCCAATATTGTGAATTCCTGTAACTGCAAGGTTAAGTTTGACAGAAAGCACTTACAGATGTAACTGTCAGCACAGAAGGTAAAAGCTGAAAAAGACTGGCAAATGAGATGTACTTGTCCAACTCAACCTGTGTCTGGAGTTCCAGAATGACTAACATATTCATTTTCAAGTACTATTACTTTATCCTGGTACTTCTTTCTGTCGGATAGTCAAAAAGTGAATGATTTCAAAATAAGAGGGATCTGATGGAAATTGATTGAGATGAAAGGATTGTCCCTGAAGTTTGGCATTATGTGGGTCACGGATATTTGCAGCTTATTATGAGGCTGCTGTGAGCGGTTGTGTGAGAGAGGCACATGAGGAGGACCCATCAGCATGCTGGGGGTACCAAGTGAGGAAGGTGAGAGAAATATATTGCCTGGAGATCCACCTGACCCTTCAGCTTGCAGGAGGAAAGGGTCCACAATGTCATGATAATACAGTTTAGACACTGCTGTCCAGTAGGAGGATATCTAAGCCACAACATTCCCTTCTGCCATCCTCTAAAGCAGATACATTCACGTCGGTGTGAAGTTGATTGCAAATATGGCTACTGTTCATGCAATCCGGCCAGTACATCACTGTTGTCAGGAATGGCTAACGGACACTATGATAGCTGAGGGTCTTACCCTTTGAGGGCTGCTGGAGGTCCTGCCCAATCTGCTGATAGAATTCTGGCATTGGTTACACTGCACCTACAACAGGTGCTGGGAAATACAGAGGAATAGCTGATAAAGCTGACAAAGCCATTCTGCTAATGTGCATGGATCATGGAATAGCCTAATCAATTTTGTCATGTCTCCAATTTGTGTGTGCATAGCAGATTCAGAAGACCACTGCCAGGTATGAGTTCAGACCTCCATTTCTTTCCCATGATAATGAGCTGTGTTCAGAAGGGGTGAAACCACTGCAGTCTGATCCAGGGCATGAGAAATCTGGACCAAGTAGTTAGAGAGACACTGTTCCCACAGACAGAAATATTCAAGGACCTGAGGACACCCCCAGTCTTACAAGCCTGGTAAAAGAAGCAATGATGACTTCAGGAATAAAACCTAAATACTGTGGATGCTGGAAATCTGAAGTAATAACAGAAAGTGGTGAAGAATCTCAACTGGTCTGGCAGTAACTGCAAATGTAGAAAAGATTTAATGGTATAGTGTAGATAGGAGCTATGCACTGGCAACTCAGTACAAGCTTCTCGAAGACAGTTCGAAATGGGTACCAAAGAAACACTTTTCTTTTTTAAAAAATTACATATTTACAAGTGGCAGCATCTTTAACTTTGGAAGTGCTTCGTTATCAATGGCTGATCTCTTTCTGAGGCACCACTTCAGGCTTTGAAACTAAGAAGAGTTTAGATGTGCAGATACTTACATTTACTGAATTATAGAATCCCTACAGGCTGGAAGCAGGCCATTCAGATAAATGAGTCCACACTGACCCACCGAAGAGCATCCCATCCAGACCCATCTTATTACCATAACCCTGCATTACCCCTGGCTAATCCATCTATCCAGCACATCCCCAGACAAAATGGTCAATTAAGCATGGCCAATCCATCTTCCCTGCAAGTCTCTCGACTGTAGGAGGAAACCGAGGAGACTCATGCAATCGTTGGGAGAATGTGCAAACTTCACACAGCCACTCAAGACTGGAATTGTACCTGGGTCCCTGACACTGTGAGGTAGCAGTGCCAACCACTGGGCTACCGTGCCATCAGAAATTGTGATTAAGAGCATTATAGCACTGCGAAAAGCACAGGAAACAAATTTAGGGTTAGGTTTTGCTAAAGCTCTAATAAACACTCTGTTGCTGCCTCATCTTCACCATCTCCCTCAGCATGTTCTATTTGTCTAAGTTTATGATGTTTTCTGTTCAAGTGCTCTCAGGATTTTCTATAATGTTAGTCTTCATTAGCTCTTGTATTTATGTAGTACCTTGTGAGGCAAAAAAAAGCCAAAAGGTGTGAACAACTGTGCTCCAAGCTATTGAGAAAGTGAAGTTCCTCTTTGTCTGGGGATTTTAAATCTGTCACAATCCTGAATATCCTTCCAGCTTTCCCAGCAGCAATGCTCAATGTCCAACAGCAAAGCAAACCTAGTGCTGGCACATGTGAAACATTCAATAATGAGCCACAATAGTGAGATCAGCCTGCCACTGAAAAATCATTAGTTTGACCCGACTTAAAATACTCTGTGGAATAACTGGCAGAAGGAAATCTCAGCTGTTGAAAGGATACAAAGGAAGGCAGCTAGAATGATTGAGGGGTTAGAACAATCACCATGGATTGGCCTCCAAAGGGTATTTGTTTAATAGCAGGCAATTCGAACTTTCTTAAAGCAGTATGTTCTGATTCCCTGAATAAATACATAAAATCTAAAAAACAATGAATGCTATTTTCTGAAATAAAACAACTGCAGATGCAGGAGATCTGATATAAACAAAATCAGAAATTGCTGAAGGATCTCAATGGATCTGGCAGCATCTTTGAAGAGAAAACAGAGTTAATGTTTCGAGTCCATTAATCCTTCCTCAGAATGCTGCCAGACCTGCTGGGTTTCTCCAACAATTTCTGGTTTCAATTGATACTTTCTTGTTGGAATGACTCTTTTATTTACATCAGTCGTCCTTTGCTGTGAAATCTTGCAGAAGATCAGAGGGCTTTCTCCCTCTCCTGATCAAAGATCAGTCTGTTACATTGCCATTTTGCAAGGATAAAAATCTGGCAAAGAAAGATAAATTGACTACCAAGTTGTCTTATACTTCATATTTCACTGCTTACCACTGTTGATTCCTTACAGATGATGGCAAGTTGAAATCAATCTATAGCCAGCACAGTTGATCATTATTAACATCACACCATCTAATCTTCAGATTTCTCCTTTCTTTGTTAGATTAGATTAGATTACTTACAGTGTGGAAACAGGCCCTTTGGCCCAACAAGTCACACCGACCCGCCGAAGCGCAACCCACCCAGACCCATTCCCCTATGTTTACCCCTTCACCTTACACTGCAGGCAATTTAGCATGGCCAATTCACCTAACCTGCACATTTTTGGACTGTGGGAGGAAACTGGAAACTCCACACAGTCAGTCGCCTGAGACAGGAATTGAACCTGGGTCTCTGGTGCTATGAGGCAGCAGTGCTAACCACTGTGCCACCCACAAACATCATTCAGTCTACAACTTCATTTAGATGCATCTCAGAATTTGCAAAAACAGTTTGATAAAACTCATTTTTTGGCTTTATTTTCAGTGTGTTGCTGAAAAAATATCTGAGGTTTGTGATGCTGGGTAACGTGTGCCCATTATTTCCCATGCCGATAGTATACAGACTTTATGAGGTCAGCTCACTGAAATGAATATTATGTGCAGCCAGGGCTAAATACACTGTTGAGTGGCAGCATGCCTGAGCAGAGGATGAAAAGTCAAGCAAGGTTGGAACAAGTTAAAGCCATGTCTTAAAGAGCAGATGCATTGTGACTGTGGCAGGTGGTGCAAGGTATTCTCAGTTTAGCCTGGGGAACATGCAAAATAGGAGAAAATGGCAGGGGTGGGTGTCCAGGATTTTCTAACACTGTACAACTTGTGCAGTTGCAGTTCAGTCCCATGGACCTAACACTCATTTTTCTTTCCTTACAGGACATGGTGATATAACATTGAGTGTGCTAAGTAATTTTGGCTATGTGTCTTTACACCAATGGAAAGGAAAGTAGTCTCCATCACTGGAGCAGCCATGACTAAGGCCATGGCAAGCTGTAGAACTGAAAACGCAAAGCTCATAGTATGTTTCTTGGTAATCCTTGTCAAATCACATTATTGTTTTATCCAAATATCACTTCTGATTCACAACATTTAAGCAGCATTGTCTATGCTCCCACCCCCATATCTCACCACATTATTAGGTTAGATTAGATTAGATTCTTTACAGTGTGGAAACAGGCTATTCAGTCCAACAAGTCCACACCGACCCTCCGAAGGAAAACCCACCCAGACCAGTTTCCCTCAGACTAATGCACCTAAAGCTGTCTTATACTTCATATTTCACTGCTTACCACTGTTGATTCCTTACAGATGATGGCAAGTTGAAATCAATCTATAGCCAGCACAGTTGATCATTATTAACATCACACCATCTAATTTTCAGATTTCTCCTTTCTTTGTTAGATTAGATTAGATTACTTACAGTGTGGAAACAGGCCCTTTGGCCCAACAAGTCCACACTGACCCGCCGAAGCGCAACCCACCCAGACCCATTCCCCTACATTTACCCCTTCACCTTGCACTGCTGGCAATTTAGCATGGCCAATTTACCTGACCTGCACATCTTTGGACTGTGGGAGGAAACTGGAGCACCCGGAGGAAAACCACGCAGACACGGGGAGAATGTGCAAACTCCACAGACAGTTGCCCGATGTGGGAATCAAACCCAAGTCCCTGATGCTGTGAGGCAGCAGTGCTAACCACTGAGCCATCTTGTACCTTTCTCTTTTCAAATGCCCAACAAATACAAAATGTCTGTGCATAAATGAAAGAGATGGAAGAGCAAAAAGATGGCGATCAAGAAAAGGCATCTTCATTTCCTCTTGCAGCCACCAACTCAGATATTGAATAGCAGAGGGTAGATTAGAGGAGAAATCTGCACAAACTGGGACAAAGTGGGCATGTGCAGCTTACCAAATGGGCAGTGGAAAGGGTTCCCGAGGTGTCAACTCAGCAACGGGCAGGTCACATTGGAATTTTGTTGCAGATGAGGTTTTAGTTGTAATCAGAAAAGCTGATAAGCTAGCACAATGTAATGCTCAGCAGGTCTGTTAGAAATCTGTTAAAGAGCAGAGATGGTGGAAGGTGTTGTTGGTGGAAGATGTCCAGGATGGAGATCTGGAGGAGCGGGTGATGAGATGGAGTTGCCAGGTATTCACTGTGACATTCATGTCAGGAATTCTCAGCTTGTTTGTGGTGAGTGGTAGACAGGAAGCTACAGATTAATGAGGTGAGTGGTGTAGTTAATGAGGCTGTTATCAATCAAAAGTCTCTGTTGGCATATATTTCACTGCTGCCTCGTGAGAATCTCATCTGGACATCTGGAACTTAATTCGAAAATGCCACTAGTTGCTCCTGATATTGATTGTAAACTCAATGGACTTGTTCCAAGATTTCACACCTAAGACCATGTTGCTCACCACTTTTTAAGATTCTGATCTGTATACCTGTCTCTCTTGTGTGGGGGGATCACGTGGTCTCCAGTAATAGCTAGTTGCCTCCCACTCACCTTATTTTGCAAATTCCCTTATTGAAAGAAAAAGGGAAGATTCACCTTTCAAGGTTCTGTGAGGGGTGAATCCTCAACCAGTGAGTAAAACCTGAACATCAGTATGCAAACAAATGTTTTTCATCATCAAAAAATTAAAAGGAAAAAAAGCAAATCACTATATCCTGTTGTCGAGACTGATGCATTGAACTGTGTTTCACTGATTATTTATTTTCTTTTTTCCACCCTTAGTATCAACATCATATCTGTCTTTTTACACCTGTCTGTATTTGAGAGAGGGAGTTTAAGAAGCAATAATGCTTAAGTAATAGTTATAAGTTAGCAATTCACAGTAATTCATTGCCACTGATTAAAGACAATTTGTTTATAATAAAGTTATGGACAGAAACCTGGTGAGTGTTTTTTAACCTCAGATCATCATTTGGATAAATTGAGGATTTTGAATGGCTTGACTAAATCTTTTCACCTGGAAATATCAGGACTAGATTATCAGCATATTACATTAATAAGTCATAACATGGCACGGTGATTCAATGATTAGCACTGCTGCCTCCCAGCACCAGAGTCCCAGGTTCAATTCCAACCTCAAGCAACTGTCTATGTGGAGTTTGCACATTCTTCTTGTGTCTGTGTGGGTTTCCGCCTCCCACAGTCCAAAGATGTGCAGCTTACGTGAATTGGCCATGCTAAATTGCCATAGTGTTAGGTGCTTTAGTCAGAGGGGAAAAAAGGTTTGGGTGGTTACTCTTCGAAGGGTTGGTGTGGACTTGCTGGGCCAAAGGCCCTGTTTCCACACTGTAGGGAATCTCATCTGATATGCTCAATACAAACAAGAAAAGGTAAGTATTGTTTTGGTTTCTTCTTTGTGATCAGATGTTATCAGACGGTAGATTAGAGGAGAAATCTGCACAAACTGGGACAAAGTGGGCATGTGCAGCTTACCAAATGGGCAGTGGAAAGGGTTCCTGAGGTGTCAACTCAGCAAAGGGCAGGTCACATTGGAATTTTGTTGCAGATGAGGTTTTAGTTGTATTGAATTTTAACTTCTGTCATCTGATGGTTATACCTGAGACCTATCATGGATGAAAGTGGTCTTTAAAAATGAAGAAATGACTGCAGTGCTAACCTGACCAGAGATTGTGGCATACTTCATGAGATTCATGTGGAATAAACAAAATTGTGTGCATTGAAAATTTCATTTTTTTTTTCTAATGATGTTGAAAGCAGGCAAATGAGCTTGCATCAAGAAATCAACACATCCTATTTCATTTACATCTGTATAATAGTTTCACATATTGAGAGATGAAAGCCTCACTTGCCAATTAGTTAGATTGGAAAGAAAACTCCACAATGTACACTGAACTGTATTTTAACAACCTTTCTTGAGCAGCTGACCTTTTAAACAACACTGATATCCCAGGAAGGAATAAAAGATAAAGTCTTGGCCACATAAGAACGTAAAAGAAAGAAGTACTCAAACCCAGCCCAGAATTCAATACAATCTGCCTCAGGCCTCAACTTCTCTTTCATGTCAACTCCTGATGCTTCTCAACTCCCGATATTTTGTAATCTATCTAAATCCTCTTTAATTTCTTTCAGTGATCTCATGTTCACAGCTTTCTGGGGTTGAGATAACAGGACATGCACTACCTTTTGGGAGAAGAAAAATTTCTTTGCATGCCCATTTTAAATGAGTGTCCTCCTTTTCTACAACTGTGTCCACTAATTTAAAACTCCCCCATGGAAACATTTTCTCAACATCTACCCTGTCAATAACAGAAACAAAAAGATCACCCACCATTTTCCTAAACTCAAATCAATAAAGGCCTAATCCTATTTAGCCATTCTTGTCAGGTCAATTCTTCATGCCAAAAATCAACTGAATGAAGTTTACTTCAACAGTTTCAAATGTCAGTCAGTATATTTATTTCTTAAATGTGGGAAACAAAATTGTTCACGATACCCCGGTGCAGCCTCATTAATGTGCTGTTTATTGTAACAAGACTTATTTATTTTCAAAATCCATCTCACAAGCAATAAAGGCCAAAATCTGATTTGTCTTCTTAATTACTTGCTGCAACTGCATGCTATTTTTGTGTTTCATGCTCAAGAATACCTTGACCCCTCGGTGCTGCACTGGTTTGGAGTATTTCATCATTTAAGTAAAGCCTCCTTTTGACTGTGCCTACAAAATTGCATGACCTTACACCTTCCTATAATACACTTTTTTTTGACCAGTGACTATTTATATCCCTTTGCTGACTTGATATGTCTTTATCAAGTCATGCGTGCCACATATTTTTGTAACATCATCAAATTTGGATACATTGCACTGTGCTGATTTCACATCATAGCCAATTGCACCTGTCTCATCACTCAACACCACATTGATACCTTCATTCATTAACAAAACTTCCCCATCTCCTTTATCTTCTTTGCCTACTTTTCTGGAACATTATATACCCTTAACTATTGAGTTCCCTCCAACCAGGTCACCCTGCAACCATGTCTCCAAAATAGCTATTTATTTATTTCTATTTGCATTGGCAACTCATCTGCCTTGTTACAAATGCTGCAAACATTCATTCAAAGAACCTTAGCTTTTAACCATGATTAATAGTCCTTGTTCTGATTTTTTCTGCACTCTTCTGCTAACATTTTCTACCTCTTCCTGTGACATTTTGAAACATTGAAAAACTTTGATCATCATTTATCTTTTCACTATCCTCCACCTTAACTCTCTTGTTGCTTTTTGTACCTTTTTTAAACTTCCATTCGACTGAACTCCCCACTCCATTACTAATCAGTTTGAAGCCCTATTTACAACCCTAGTTATACAATTCACAAGGACACTGGTCCCAGGATGATACAAAGGAAGCCTACTTCAACTGAACAGCTCCCCCTTTCCTCAGGTCCATTCTCCATGTGCTCAATTCAGTCACTTTGATTTTTAAAAAATCTGCTTTAAAGCTATAGCTTGTGGCTGCAACAGCTGACAGACTTCTGCGAGGTTGTCCTTCATGAAGCCATGACAAACGGCACACTATTCTTCATTGAGGTTCAGATAGAAGGCTTGCTCCTTAAATTTCCTATCAATATTTAGATAAGCTATGATGTCCTCCTGAAAATCCGACTCATCAACCTTTCCCTTCTTCCAGCACCTTTCGCTGCATTGCCATGGCTTATTTATCCTGTCATGCCACATTCCAAGGAAGATGCATACTATTGGAGATTTATGCAGATTCCTTGAAATCAGGGCAATGACATTTTAAACATCTGTTTTGTTTGTTCATTCATGAAATATGGGCATTGTTGGCTATACTAGAATTTATTACCCATCACTAATTGCCCTGAGGTGAGTTATGAATCAACCACATTGCTGTGGGTCTGGAGTCCCATGTAGGCCAAACCAGGTACAGATAGCAGATTTCCTTCTCAGAACAGCATGAATGAATGAGATGCTTTTTGAGACAATTGGAAATGGTTATATGGTAGCCATTCATCTGACTTTTTATTCTGATTCCTTTTCAAATTGAATTTTGATTTCTCCATCTGCCTTGGTGGAATTCAAACCGTTGTTCCAAGGATTTTAGCCTGGGGTTTGAGATTATTAGTGAAATTACCACTCCATCATTACCTTTGCTCTATGCTTACTTCAGTAAACAGCAAACACAGCTTCAACTAATGGAACTCAGCAACAATTAACTTGAAAGTAATTGATTATTTCTTTGCAGACCGTAGGTGCTGGGGGTCCTTTCAACTGCTGAATGGATGCTCAATTGCATTGAACTTTTTATGCCAAAAATGAATTAAATCTCATCAAGTCTGGCAGCATCTGTGGAGAGAAGGCAGAGGTAAGATTTTGAGTCCAGTTACCCTTCTTTGTGTCTTATATCTAGCATCCACAGTGAAATAGCTCCACAGAGACTGGTATCCCATCACCAAATCGCCCTTTATTTACATGTGGAAAGTCCTTAACACTGATCCAGCTTCCTCAGAGCCAGCTCTCAGAGTGTCAGGATGTCTGACATTCCTGGTTTTAATCTGTCAGCCAGGGATCCCTGATTGGATCAGATTAACAGCCCCAGTCAGGGAACTCATATTCTATGCAGTCCACCTGGCTGACCTTGTTATAATCACTTCACACAGTTCTTTGTTTCTTTTTGGTTTTATAAATTAAATCTGTTGGATAAAATGAATTTTGCTAACCATAGAGGAAGGCCAAGATAAGACCTACACATTTAATCTCCTGAGAGAGAAAGGAACAGATCATATTTGCTGAATGGGGAATGAAAATAAAATAATAAGCACTAATGAATATGCAACGAGCAAAGTAATGAGTATGATTAAATCAATGGAAAAAATAGCTAATAAAAGAGCAGAAATTGCAATGGGGATATTTCATTACTAAGCATATGAACAGAGATATTAATAGAGAGGTGAAGATTACATGTGAACTATTTTCTTAGCCAATTTTCTTCCCACATCCACAGAAGACACTGATGCTGTTAACAGCATTGTTTTATCCAAATAACCATTCTACATGCCTTACCATGGTAGGGTAGCGTTGGTAAGTTGTTATGATGCAGATTACGATGAAATCTGACCTCTGCCCTCATTTACATTTATCCATGTATCTGTTTCAGGATGCTTTACTAGATAGTGGTGAAGAAGATAGAATCCCAGATGACTTTATCGTGTCCTGATTTCAAGGACCTTTGAGGCTTATTGTAAAATTACTCCTCTCTCATTGCCTGAGATCAGATAATTCAGTAAAAACTGGAACAATGAGAATGGCTTTGTGCTCTTGATTATAGCAAATCATGTGCAAAGGATATGTTTGGGGATGTTTTCTATTCATAATAATGTTTAATGGCTTCAGTGAGAAAATTGTTATACATAGTTAAAATCTGTAGTCAGTTCATGGGAGGGGATAGTCTTTTTAAGTGATCTCAAGTTCACAATCTTGCAAAAATTAAGGCTATTATTACTTAAAAGTAGTTTTGCAAATGTAATGGAAAACTGAAAAATAGGCAATTGAATGTCAAATTCAACCATCTGAATTTAAAACCAGGAACTCGATGAAGTAAAATAAAAAAAAGAGAAAATCACTGACTTAAAGCGGTCTACAATTAATTAACCATTTAGGTTAGCCAAACTTCGTAAAACCAAAGTGGAATAAACAGAATTGAACTGAGAGTAATATTTTTATCAAAACATACTGAAAAGCTCTCCATCCACTCAGGGCATGAAGAAGCCCTCATCTCCTGTTTTGATTTACACCTGTGTGATAAGTGTCACATGTCGGAGGTCAAGATACCTGGAACACATAAACCAGCCGTAATTCAGGGAGCTGCTTTGGGTTGACAGAAGAGAATGGATTTGTGACTAAAAAATAAGAGAAAGTTTTCTCTTTCTGCCACTCAAAAAGAAAAAGTGCCTGGTAACAGCTGATTAATCAGAAATATAAGAAAACCATGTACTCGAAGGACAACAGAAATATTCACTACTGAGGACTCAGAATATCAATGAAATGAACATAATCTCTGCTTAAAGCATTTACACTGCAAATGTATCTTAGGGTCTTCAACCTGTATATTTCTTTCATGTTCCTTTTGAAATGTGCATTATGCTGATTCAAATTCATATCTGTTTGCATGCATGTTTGATGTTACATTTTTATTTTCTTTCTTGAGATTGGTATCAAAACATTTTCTTTAATTCAAGATAATCATGCAATTGGCTTCTTATTGTTTCTAGTGAGCAAGTTAACTACATTCGGATGAGGAAAAGGACTCTGGACAGGATGAGCCAACTGACCAAGGCACCATGGTGCAGAAGGCCATTCAAGAGGAGGGAGCTAATAGACAAGTAGTGGTTATAGGGGATTCTATAATTAGGGGGACAGATAGTATCCTTTGCAAGCCGGATCGGGAGTCTCGCATGGTGTGTTGCCTGCCCGGTGCCAGGGTGCGAGACATCTCCGACCGGCTTGAAAGGATATTGGAGCGGGAGGGGGAGGATCCAGTTGTTGTGGTCCACGTTGGTACCAACAACATAGGCAAGATTAGGGTGGAGGACCTGTTTGGGCATTACGAAGCACTAGGCATGAAATTGAAGCACAGGTCCTCAAGGGTCATAATCTCCGGATTACTGCCCGAGCCACGTGCCAATTGGCATAGGGACAAGAAAATTAGGCAAGTAAACTAAGGGATTGGTGTGGGAAAGAGGGATTCCACTTCATGGGGCATTGGCATCAGTTTTGGAACAGGGGGGATCTGTACCGTTGGGACGGTCTCCACCTGAACCGATCAGGTACCAATATTCTAGCGAATGGGATAAATAGGGTGGTCAGTAGGACTTTAAACTTCTGAGTTGGGGTGAAGGGAAAGTGAAAGCGACAGGGAGTATGGAGGTAAATGGCAAGATAAGCAGCAGGATAGCATGTTTCCAGGCGGATTTAAAATTGAGGCAGACTGAGAATGCAGTAAAAAGCAAGGATAACTTAGGACATATGACTTCCAACATCTCTAATGATAAGGAAGTTAGCATTAAGGCACTTTACCTGAATGCTCGTAGCATTCATAACAAAGCCGATGAACTAATGGCACAGATAATAGTGAATGATTATGATGTAGTAGGCATCACAGAGACTTGGTTACAGGGGGGTCAGGACTGGCAGTTAAACCTCCATGGTTTTTCAACTTATCGAAAAGACAGAGAGGTGGGCAGTGGGGGTGGGGTTGCCTTGTTAGTTAAGAACAAAATTAAATCTATGGTATTGAATGACATAGTGTCGGATGATGTGGAGTCTGTGTGGGTGGAATTGAGGAACCACAAAGGCAAAAAAAACATAATTGGAGTTGTGTATAGACCTCCTAACAGTGGTCAGGACCAGGAACGCAACATGTACCGGGAAATAGAGAAGGCATGTCAGAAAGGCAAGGTTACATTGATCATGGGAGACTTCAATATGCAGGTGGACTGGGTAAATAATGTTGCTAGTGGATCTAAAGAAAGGGAATTCATGGAATGCTTACAGGATGGCTTTTTGGAACAGCTTGTCATGGAGCCCACAAGAGAGCAGGCTAGGCAGGCTATTCTGGACCTAGTGCTTTGCAATTAGATTAGATTAGATTACTTACAGTATGGAAACAGGCTCTTCAGCCCAACAAGTCCACACCGCCCCGCCAAAGCGCAACCCACCCATACCCCTACATTTACTCCTTACCTAACACTACGGGCAATTTAGCCTGGCCAATTCACCTTACCTGCACATCTTTTGGACTGTGGGAGGAAACCGGAGCACCCAGAAAAAACCCACGCAGACACGGGGAGAACGTGCAAACTCCACACAGTCAGTCGCCTGAGGCGGGAATTGAACCCGGGTCTCTGGCGTTGTGAGGCAGCAGTGCTAACCACTGTGCCACCGTGCCGCCCACTGAACCAGACTCTATAAAAGATCTTAAAGTAAGGGAACCCTTAGGAAGTAGCGACCATAATATGGTAGAGTTCAGTCTGTAGTTTGAAAGGGAGAAGGCAAAATCAGATGTAATGGTGTTACAGTTGAATAAAGGTAATTATGAGGGCATGAGAGAGGAACTGACTAAAATAGACTGGAAGCAGAGGCTAACCGGGAAGACAGTACAGCAAAAATGGCAGGAGTTTGTAGGTATAATTGAGGACACTGTACAGAGGTTCATTCCCAAGAAAAGAAAGATTAACCGGGGAGGGATTAGACAACCTTGGCTGACAAAGGAAGTCAGGAAATGTATTAAAGAAAAAGATAGATCCTATAAAGTGGCTAAGAACAGTGGGAAATCAGAAGATTGGGAAGGATACACAAGCAAACAGAGGATAACAAAGAGTGTAATTAGAAATGAGAGGATCAAATAGGCTAGCCAGTAATATTAGAAATAATAGTAAAAGTTTCTTTCAGTACATAAGAAACAAACGACAGGCAAAAGTAGACATTGGGCCACTTCAAACTGATGCAGGAAGCCTAGTGATGGGACATAAGGAAATAGCAGGAGAACTTAACAAGTACTTTGCGTCAGTTTTCACAGTGGAAGACATGAGTAATATCCCAAAAATTAAAGGGTGTCACGGGGCTGAGTTGAGTATGGTTGCCATTACGAAAGAGATAGTGCTGGAAAAGTTAAAAAGTCTTAAAATTGATAAATCTCCTGGCCCCAATGGGATACACCCTAGAGTTCTGAGAGAGGTGGCTGAGGAAATAGTAGAGGCATTGGTTGAGATCTTTCAAGAGTCACTGGAGTCAAGAAAGGTCCCGGATGATTGGAAGATGGCTGTTGTAACCCCCTTGTTCAAGAAAGGATCAAGGCAAAAGATGAAAAATTATAGGCCAATCAACTTAACCTTGGTTGTTGGTAAAATTCTAGAATCCATCATTAAGGATGAGGTTTCTAAATTCTTGGAAGAGCAGAGTCTGATTAGAACAAGTCAACATGGATTTAGTAAAGGGAGGTCATGCCTGACAAACCTGTTGGAATCTTTTGAAGAGGTAACAAGTAGGTTAGACCAGGGAAACCCAGTGGATGTGGTCTATCTAGACTTTCAAAAGGCCTTTGATAAGGTACCACACGGGAGGCTGCTGAGCAAGGTGAAGGCCCATGGTGTTCGAGGTGAGCTGCTGGGATGGATTGAGGATTGGCTGTCTAACAGAAGGCAGAGAGTTGGGATAAAAAGTTCTTTTTCAGAATGGCAGCCGGTGACGAGCGGTGTCCCGCAGGGTTCGGTGCTGGGGCCACAGCTGTTCGCATTATATATTAATGATTTGGATGAGGGAACCGGGGGCATTCTAGCGAAGTTTGCCGATGATACGAAGTTAGGTGGACAGGCAGGTAGTACTGAGGAAGTGGGGAGGCTACAGAAGGATCTAGACAGGTTGGGAGAGTGGTCCAGGAAATGGCTGATGGAATTTAACGTCAGCAAGTGCGAGGTCTTGACTTTGGCAAAAAGAATAAAAGCATAGACTACTTTCTAAATGGTGAGAAAATTAATAAAGCAAAAGCACAAAGGGATCTGGGAGTGCTAGTCGAGGATTCTCTAAAGGTAAACATGCAGGTTGAGTCCGTGATTAAGAAAGCGAATGCAATGTTGTCTCTTATCTCAAGAGGGTTGGAATATAAAAGCCGAGTTTTACTACTAAGACTTTATAAAGCTCTGGTTAGG
The DNA here is from genome assembly GCF_037043375.1 of Chiloscyllium plagiosum. Lineage (NCBI taxonomy): Eukaryota > Metazoa > Chordata > Chondrichthyes > Orectolobiformes > Hemiscylliidae > Chiloscyllium > Chiloscyllium plagiosum. The sequence goes on from NW_028270148.1 coordinate 58,647,255, forward strand.
CCCCATTTGGAGTACTGTGTCCAGTTTTGGTCCCCACACCTCAGGAAGGACATACTGGCACTGGAACGTGTCCAGCGGAGATTCACACGGATGATCCCTGGAATGACAGGTCTAACATATGAGGAACGGTTGAGGATACTGGGATTGTATTCATTGGAGTTTAGAAGATTAAGGGGAGACTTAATAGAGACGTACAAAATAATACATGGCTTGGAAAAGGTGGATGCTAGGAAATTGTTTCCGTTAGACGAGGAGACTAGGACCCGTGGACACAGCCTTAGAATTAGAGGGGGTCATTTCAGAACAGAAATGCGGAGACATTTCTTCAGCCAGAGAGTGGTGGGCCTGTGGAATTCATTGCCACGGAGTGCAGTGGAAGCCGGGACGCTAAATGTCTTCAAGGCCGAGATTGATAGATTCTTGTTGTCTAGAGGAATTAAGGACTACGGGGAGAACGCTGGTAAGTGGAGCTGAAATGCGCATCAGCCATGATTGAATGGCGGAGTGGACTCGATGGGCCGAATGGCCTTACTTCCACTCCTATGTCTTATGGTCTTATGGTCTTATTTTAATTGAAGTACCGTATGGCCTCATGTTAAAACAAAAAATACAGTTTTATTAAAAAGAACAGAATGTGCTGGAGAAAGTCAGCAGGTCTGACAGTAACTGTGGAGACAGAAACAAATACTTGGAGCTTAACATTGCTTTTCTTTGGAACTATTTGTTGGAGATTGGAAAGTGGGGAACTGATCATCCTTCCTCAGCTGGTTGTAATAAAATATAAAATATACATAGACAGCATAATTAGATCCTTGATTATTCAAAGAGGTTATCTGGTGCATAGATGAACCAAGCAAGCAAATATGAAGATCAACGTTACAATCTATGGTCCATGCTGTGTTGGCTCAGCTCAGACAAGTCAACAGTTAGCAATAGCATCATCTACCTTAGGAGTTCATAGTCAATGAATATGTTGCAGGTTGGAGGGAGGTTTGTAATGAAGTTATCCAAATGTCAGTATTGTGAATCTTGCTTTTCCTGAAATATATATACATGATATGGATAGAATCATAGAGACACAAAGCATGGAAAGAGACCCTTTGGTCCAACTCACCCATGTTGACAAAGTCTCCCAAATTAAACTAGCCCCATGTGCCTCCTTTTGGCCCATATCCCTCTAAACCTTTTCTATTCATGTGCCTGTCCAAATGTCTTTCAAATGTTGTAACTGTACCTGCAACTACCACTTCCTCTGGCAGTTCATTCTGCATATGAATCACCATCTGTGTGAAAAAGTTGCCCCTCAGGTTCCTTTTAAATCTTTCTTGTCTCAACCGAAATATATGCCCCCTAATTTTGAACTCCCCCCACCTGAGGGAAAAGATGTTTGCTATTCAACTTATGTATGTCTCTCATATGAATTTATAAACCTCCATAAGGTCATCCCTCAATCTCCTACAGTCCAATGATAAAAGTTTCAACCTATCCAGCCTGTCCTTATAACTCAAACCTTCCAGTTATGGCAATATCCTTGGAAATATTTTCTGAACCCTCTCCAGTTTAATAGTATTCTTGCTATAGTAGGGCGACCAGAACAGTACACAGGACTCCAAGCGTGGCCTCGCCAGTGTCATGTACAGCTGCAACATAATACCCCAACTCTTAAACTCAAAGATCTGTACAATCAAGGCAAGTATGCTAAATACTTTCTTAGCCACCCTGTCTACCTGTGATGCAACTTTCAAATAACTATGTACCTGAATCCCTACTCTTCCCAGGGCCCTACTATTAACTGTATAAGTTCTGCCCTTGTTTGTCTTAACCTATATGCAATACCTTGCATTTATCCAAATTAAATAGCATCTGCCACTCCTCAGTCCATTGTCCCCATTGATCAAGATCCCTTTATAATCTTAGATAATCTTCTTCACTGTCCTCTATATCACCAACTTCAGTGTCATCTGCAAACTTGTTAACCACCCTTCCTAACTTCTCTTCAAAGTGGTTTATATAAATGACGAACAACAGCAGACCTAGTTCTGCTCCATGTAGAAATCTTGGTGTACAAGGGACAATTTCAAAAGTTGCAGTAATATGAAACTTTGAAACACTGTAAACTGTGAGGAAAATAGTGTAGAGCATGAAAAGAACATGGGTGGAGTGGACAGATGGCGGATGATGCTCAGTGCAGAGGGATGTGAGACAATGTATTTGAATATGAAGAACATAGACAAAAAATATAAGTTGGAGTACAATTCTAAAGGTTGTGCAAGAGCAGGGGCACCTGGTGTAAATATGCAAAGATCATTGAAGGTGGATGGACAGGTAGAAAGAGCAGTTAGTGAAGCATACTGTGTCCTTGGTTTTATTAATAGCAGCATACAGTCCGAAAACAAATAAATGATGCCGAACTTATATAAGACACTAGCTAGACCTCGGATGGAGTATTATGTACGATTCCTGGTACAACATTATACGAAGAATATGAATACATTAGTTAAAATGCAGAAAACATTGAAAGAATGGTTCCAGGGAAGAAAAGTTTCAATTATGATGATAGATCTGCAAGGTTGCGACTCTACTACTTGGAGTCAAAGAGTCTAAGAGGAAACCTAATGGACATTTTCAAAACCATGAGGAGCTGCATAAACAAGGTAGCCAGAAACTGTGTCACTTGTGAAAATTATCAAGCATCAGAAGGCACGAATTTAATGGGATTTGCAAAGATGCAAATAATGATATGGTAAAGCACTTACTCACATCATGAGTGGTTTGGGTCTGGAATGCACTGCTGATACATGTGTGTGGAGGCAGCTTCAACTGAAGCACTGAGGTCATTGGATAATGATTTGAAGACGGTATGGGGAAAGTCCAAAGAATGTTACTAAGTCATTATGTAGTCACCTTGTTCACTCACTTTTCTCTCACTCACTCATCCATTCATCCTCATTTCCTAACCAAAATGTTACTAAGTCATTATGTAGTCACCTTGTTCACTCACTTTTCTCTCACTCACTCATCCATTCATCCTCATTTCCTAACCAAAATTAACCAGCTTGTTCTGTAAGCAACCAGAAGAACCAATCAATCTAACCAGAAATAAACTTTGTGCAGGAAAATATCAGCAGAAGTTGGCTGTAATCTGTTGTCATTTACCAGTGACAGGTGACCTGATCTGGGAACTGACTGCATGGCTCACTCTCACTGTCTGTCACCTCACACACGCACTATTCACTGAGCCACACTCACTCAACCTCCCTCACTTACCCAGTTGCTCACTCACTCACTCATCCTCACTAACTCCATCATGCTCACTCATTCCTTTCCCAGCCACTCACACTCAGCTCATCACTCACCCTCAACTCAGTCACCCTGAGTCACACCCTCACTCTAGTACTCACCTCACCTGAGTCACTCAGCCTCACTCAACATGATCCCTCACTCACTCACATGCTCAATCAAATGAAGCCAGGAGAATAGAAGTGTAGCCAGGTTAATGGGGGGATTTGGGGAGCTGGATGGGAACTGGGATGACATCCCAGGAATCCAGCAGGGACTGGGCAATCTGGAAAAGGGGCCTCAGAAATAAGGTTGATGGAAACTGCGAATAGGGCTAGAGACCAGAGATAACATCAGCTGACATAGAGGGGGTGGGTGGGGATGTGGATCAAAGCCCACAAGGGGCCATAGACAGAGGGAGCAGAAATGGACATTGGCTAAGGAGAACTGAGGCTGATGAGGTTGGGTTAGGGTGGAGAGAGGGAGATGAGGTCAAAGAGAAGCTAAGAGAGCAGCAGCTGACAGAAAGTGAGAGATTGTAGGTATGTCAGACACTGGGAGTACAGAAACTGATCAGAGGCTGAGAGGGGGGAGGTCATTCAGAGGCTGGGAGTACAAAGACTGATCAGAGGCTGAGAGGGGGAGGTCAGTCAGAGGCTGGGAGTACAGAGACTGATCAGAGGCCAACAGAGCCTGATAGAAACAATCAGCTATGGGAAGACACAATCCCAGGGTAGAACTTAGAAGGAAGCAGGCATAGAGAGTCAGAGGCTGTGATCACAGCCATGGGTCCATTTAAAATTTTACTAAGACATTACTGTTAGTTAAAAAGATTAGATGCCACCTGTAGAAGCCTGCCACCACCTTGGTATTCCATTTGAGAATGCTATTAGACAGCTACCTAAGTGGTGCCCTTTCTCATCCATCACCACCTCACTGTGCTCCAACCATCCACACTGCCCAGCCTGAATTCAATGTCCTGGTCAGCTTTTCGTCAGTAGTGAAGTTGATTTGGCAACTTGCCTCAGCCTAAACGGTTAATCTGAAGCGAGAGAAAGAGAGGTTTGGTTTGTGTCAGGCCGTGCCTGGATTTATCAATATGGGGGCATTGCTGAATGCTGGGAAGGTGTTTTGCGACACCGGTTGAGCTGAATGCTGGGAAGGTGTTTTGCGACACAGTTGAGCTGAATGCTGGGAAGGTGTTTTGCGACACGGTTGAGCTGAATGCTGGGAAGGTGTTTTGCGACACGGTTTAGCTGAATGCTGGGAAGGTGTTTTTGTGACATGGTTGAGCTGAATGCTGGGAAGGTGTTTTGTGACACGGTTGAGCTGAATACTGGGAAGGCGTTTTGTGACACGGTTGAGCTGAATGCTGGGAAGGTGTTTTCTAACATGGTTGAACTGAGTGCTGGGGAGTTGTTTTCTCACTCGGTTTAGCTGAATTTTGGGAAGGTGTTTTCTGACACTGGTTGAGTTGAATTCTGGGAAGGTGTTTTCTGACATGGTTTAGCTGAATGTTGGGAAGGTGTTTTCTGACACTGGTTGAGTTGAATGCTGGGAAAATGTTTTCTGACATGGTTTAGCTGAATGCTGGGAAGGTGTTTTCTGACACTGGTTGAGTTGAATGCTGGGAAGGTGTTTTCTGACATGGTTTAGCTGAATGTTGGGAAGGTGTTTTCTGACACTGGTTGAGTTGAATGCTGGGAAAATGTTTTCTGACATGGTTTAGCTGAATGTTGGGAAGGTGTTTTCTGACACTGGTTGAGTTGAATGCTGGGAAAATGTTTTCTGACATGGTTTAGCTGAATGCTGGGAAGGTGTTTTCTGACACTGGTTTAGCTGAATGCTGGGAAGGTGTTTTCTGACACTGGCTTAGTTGAATGCTGGGAAGGTGTTTTCTGACACCAGTTGCTTCTTTTTATTTCTTCCACTGATATGCATTGTACACTGTGACTAGAAGCCCAAGCGCCAACACACAGGGAAAGGGTGAAATCTTTGTTTTGCACAGCATGCTTGACTTTGCCACCTCCCATCTCGGGGCTAAGTGGGGAGGAGGTCATACAGGAGCTGCACAAAATCCACAAGATCCAAGTATTTGATAAGAAACCCTGCACATGTGCTGAATTTGAAACAAATTGTTGCAATTGTGTTCATTATGCAAACATATTTTGTCATGTTAACAAAAGCTTAGCATTGAGTTATCAGCTTAGTTTTATTTAAATGGAAAGGGGTTGCAGAGCTCTGAGGTAGAGAGCAATCTCATTGTCCAGATACACAAATTACAAAAGATGCAGTAAGTGATTAGGAACATAAACGGAATGTTATAGACTTTTGTAAGTAGATTATGCAAGAAAAAAAAGTTTTGTTATTATTGTACAGAGCATCAGTGAGACCATAACTAGGCTGCAATGTGCTTATTTAGGAAAAGGCATAATTACATTTGAAACAGTTCAGCGAGGCTGACTTGACTGATTCCTACAATTAGGAGGATATCTTATGAGGAATGATTGGACAAGATTCTGTCTACATCCATTGGAATTTAGAAGAATGAGAGGTAATCTTTTTGAAATATGGAAGATCCAAAAGGATTGGACAAGGTGGATTACGAAAGTATTTATCCCTTGTATGAGAGACTAGAATTAAAAGTCACAATTTGAAAACAACGAAGTACCATTTAAGATGGGAGTACGGAGACACTCTAATCGCCGCCCCTTGACATTCAGCGGTATTATCATCACTGAATCCCCCACTCTCAACGCCCTTAAGAGTTACCATTGACCAGAAACACAACTGGACTCACCACATAAACGCAGTGACTACAAGAGCAGGTCAGAAACCAGGGATACAGTGGCGAGTAACCCACCTCCTGACACCCCAGAGTCTATCCACCATCTACAAGGTACAAGTCAGGAGTGTGATGGAATGCTCCCTACTTGCCTGGATGGGCACAATTCAATTCAAAGCAACCTGCTTGATTGGCACCAAATCTACAAACATTCAATCCCTCCACCACCAGCGCTCAGTAGCAGCAGTATGTACTATCTATAAGATGCAATGCAGACATTCACCAAAGATCCTTAGACAGCACTTTCCAAAACCACAACCACTTCCATCTAGAAGGACAAGGGCAGGTACTTGGGAATACCACCACCCCCAGGTTCCCCTCCAAGTCACTCACCACCCTGACTTGAAAATATCCCACCATTCCTTCACAGTCGCTGGGTCAAAATCCTGGAATTCCCTCTCTACCAGCATTGTGGATCAACCCACAGCAAGTGGACTGCAGCGATTCAAGAAGGCAGCTCACCACCAATTTCTCAAGGGCAAATAGGGATGGGCTATCAATACTGACCACCCAGTGATGCGCAAATACCACAAATGAATAAAAAAATGGACAAGTTACTTTCCTTACAAAGAATTATGAGTCATTGTAACAGTCTTCCCCAGACATTGGTGGAGTTTGGATCTTTGAATACTTTTAAGGACAATACTGGATGTCATTTCAAAGTGAATCAGATAAGTATGCTCATTTTCCAGTTTTACTTCTGTTTTTCCTTCTGTCTAAATTGATTCTTAACTAACAAGGGCGTTTGATGTAGTTGAAGTTGAGGAGAGAAGTACAGACTACAGTCAGATCAGCATCAACATATTGACTGACAGAGCAGGCTCACTGGGACAAATGACCTACTCCTGCTCTTAATCTATATGTTTGAATGCATGTTCTTTTTCTTTTTGTCCAGGATGGGGGAACGTAGAGGAGGAAGGAAACGGATAACAGAGTATCTTATAGATAAGGTAGAAAAAGACATCAAAATTAAAATGTGCAGGAAACTAAATGGTAAGGTGTGTACATGACCACAATAAAAGAGGATAAAATATACAGGACTGTGTTATATCAAAGTTAGAATCACATAGTGCAGCCACTCCTGCGTTTTGAATAACTAAGGCTGTGGTAGCATAGTGGCTCAGTGGTTAGCAACGTTGCCTCATAGTGCAAGGGACCCCAGTTCGATTCCACTCTTGGGTGACTGTATGTGGGGAGTTTGTACATTATCTGCCTGGGCTTCTTTTGAGTGCTCCGGTTTTCTCCTGCAGTCCATAAATGTGCAGGTTGGGTAGACTGGTCATGCTAAACTACCCGTGGTGTGCAGGGATATGTAGGCTAGGGTATGGATAGGGGTAGGGGACTTGGTCTGGGCGGAATGCTCTTTAGAGGGTCAGTATGGGATGAATGGTCTGCTTCCATACTGTGGGGGGATACTATGAATCTACTAGAATCAGTTTCAGCAAGTCTATAAATGAATCATAAACTTACAAAACCATGTACAGTACTCAAGTTAGTAGGTTGGAGGGAGTGACACAATTTCACTGAAACATCACTCACTTCCTCAGCTAATTAAACGGAGACCAGGGGTTAAAAAAAAACAAATGCAATTTTAGGTCAGAGGTTGGCAAGCTTTAATGATGTTACCACCGAACTATCCCTCAGTGGTTTGATGTAAGTTATTTCTTGGTGTGAAATTTATGGTATTGCTTTGAAACTGAATGACAACAACATGATTTTCCCAGAAACTTTGCCTTTATTCTAACACCAACACTATGTTTACTTAATTAAATTTTCCCATTATATTATCACTGTAGATCTTGCCTATCTCTCTCATCTGCCCTCATATTTTCTCCCCTAGCATTCTTTCACTACTTGGTAGTTGACAGAAAAGCCACAGGGACATGATTGTGTTCGTTTTCCTTCTCAATTCTAAGGAAATAGGTGCTATACTTGGCCCCACAAAAACCTCCTCTCTTTCCAATATGACAATTTCTGCCCAAGCACTATTGCAAATGACCTCCCTTTTCTTCTCTTTTCCTACCTTTACTAAAAACTTTGTATCCCTGTTATTAAATTCCAGTTGTAACCATTTTAAGCTACTATTTTCTGTTTTTGCCATGAATGCCCAAAACTTCTGATTTCTACGCTTGCTGGCATGTGGCGATAGGCATTCTCTAGAAATTACTACCTTTGTGGTCCCAGTGCATTGTTTATGTTTCCATCATCCTTCAGTACTAAAAACGGCCCACATCCAAAGAATCCTGTCCTTCCTGACTTTTCCTATTCTCCTAGAAGGCTAGTTATTATCCAGAACTTAATTTGCCTGTGGGGTTTCCTGGATCATACAATTTAGAAAGCTTTCATTATCCCTGATGTTCTGTGGTGATTCCAGCTGCCCCTCACACTCAGAAATCTTGAGTTTGCTCTCAAGCAGCCAGAGGTGTGTCTGACACATGTGATGCCTGAATATGTCATGTCCCGACTTACTTACTTGGTACAAGAATTTCAAGAAATACCACCATTGAAAGAAAAATCTATTCTATTTTTTAAAAATCTAATTAAACTATTAATTTTAATGAACGCTTCTAGTCCTTAGTTGGGCAACCCGGAGGGTATCTACCTTGGATTCCAGCACCTGCAGTGTTCTTGTCTTCAGTCCTGAGTTGTCAGCTCTCAATGCCACATCAACCAATCTATAAACAATGAGCCAAATAGCTACCAAGCTTAGTTCGAGTTAGATGCCAGATACCCATTTTCTTCTCAGTTAAATATTCGAACCAGATAGTCATTTTGCTGAATAATTAAAAATAACCTATCTGATATATGGATATAGTTGCTGTCAGAGTTCTCTATCCCATCCATCCAGTGGAAAAGCTACATTTCTTCAAATGAGTGTAATAAACTGTTTTATTTTTAACATTTTTTGGAAGTTGCTGGCTAGGCCAACATTTATTGCCCATCCCTGATTACTCTTGAGCAGCTGGTGATAAGTTGTTTTCCTGAACCATTGCATTTCTGTGGAGGAACACCCACAATGGCTAAAGGCATTTGGAAAGGTGTTTCTGGATTTTGATCCAATGATCATGAAGGAACATTGATATAATTCTAAGTAAGGGTGGAACGTGACTAGGAAAGAACTACCTGGATAAGCAACAGGGGATTAAAAAACAATTTAATGTCATGAGTTCATCAATTTTGAGTTGAACTTTATGCTAAACCTTTGTAACTAGGTTCAGAACTGCATAAAATAACTCTGTGTCCAGCCATATTCTAAGAAAGAAATGCTTAAAAAAGGCAAGATTGAGGACACAGTGTATGTTGTTTGGAATGGACAAAATCAATCACCTAGGAACATAGATAACAGTTAGGAACATAAATAATACAGTGTATTTCAAGACTCAAGTATATATCAATAGTGTTTCAAGAATAAATTGTATGATTTCTTTTTTAAAAGGAAACACAGCCTTATGCTATAGCTGTTCTATGGTTAATTGAAGGACAAGATTTTCATTATATTACAGATCCCATTTGCAGGTTTAAAGATGTGCTAAAATATTGGTTTAGCAAGCCTCGTATCGAATTAAAATTCCATCTTGCTTGTTCAACAGCTGCTTCGAACATGAAATCATTTTTATGGAAATTATTTCTCCTCGAACATGAATGGAGACTGAGGGTTATCAGAGAATCATTATTTATAGCCCTGAGTTATGTATTCATCATTTAGAGGCGAAGGGCAAAACCAACAGTGTTCTCATATCCTCGAATGCTTATGTTGCATTATAAAAGCATTCTAACTTTGTTGGTCCTCTAGCTTTACAGGCTCAATTAAACTGACACTGGTTGTAATACTTTTGATAATGGCCTATGCCTATACCAGCTACAGCCTAAATGCAAGCTTACACTCGAAATCTACCAAGAATAATTAGATGCTAAAGTATTCCCTAGTTGGTAAACAACTTCAGTTGAATAACCTGCTGATAGAATTTTCAATAACACTAATCGATCAAGTTATTTAACCTGATACTTTAGTGTTAGCAGTTTCTTTTGTTCTTGTTTGTCTTTCCCAGAAAATTGTATGGCTACCAAAGCTAAATGGTGCCTAGTTATTATATGTCAAATATCATGGCCCCAGCATTTACTGAGAAGCAGGGGGTTTGTGAGGAGGTCAAAGAGAGGTGATGAAAGGACTAGGCCCAGGAATACAGAGGTCCTGCGCTGCTCAACCTAATTAATAAAGGCAGAAGGCATGGTACAGATGTTGGATTTGGAAGTTGGAAAGAGAGGTCGCCAATCAGGAGTAGAGAAGGTACTTCTGTCTTTTGAATGAGTATAGGTGGACATTTCTGTGCAACTACTACTCAATATCGGATGAGTAGTCTGATAATTAGCAACAATGATGGAGTCGAGAGAGGTGGTAGGGTAGAGCTGGATGTTTTCAGTACAGATATGAAAACTAATGGTGCGCCTTTAGAGGAAATCATCAAAGGACAACAGGAAGATGAGAATAAAAAGGAGGCCAAGGATTGATCCCTGGGGGAGACCATTCACCACTAATCTGTTTCCTCACATTCAACCAAGTTTTTGCCCATGCTGCCCCTGTCCCTTCTATTCCATGGGCTTATAATTTGCTGACAGGCCTCTTGTGCAGTAATTTATCAAAAACATTTTTGAAGTCCATTCACATAGTACCAACTGCATTCCTACTATTTAAAAAAAAACTGATTCAAATTAATTAAACACGGTTTGATCTTAATAAATCAAAGGTGAAAATCCCTTGTGGTTGGAGGGTCCCAAGGTGGAAGATGAGGTGTTCTTCCTCGAGGCATCGGGTAATTAGGGTTTGGCGGTGGAGAAGGCCCAGGACTTGCACGTTCTTGGCAGAACAGGAGGGGGAGTTGAAGTGTTTGGCAGCAGGGCGGTGGATTGTTGGGTGCATGTGTCCCAGAGATGTTATCTGAAACATTCTGCAAGTTGGCGTCTTGTCTCCCCAATGTAGATGAGACCACATCGAGAGCAACAGAAACAGTAGATGAGGTGTTTGGAGGTGCAGGAAAATCTCTGCCAGATGAGGAAGGATCTTTTGGTGCCTTTAATGGAGATGAGGGTGGAGGTGTGGGTGCAGGTTTTACACTTCGTGCAGTGGCAAAGGAAGGTGCCGGGAGTGGATGGTGAGTTGGTGAGGGGCGTGGACCTAATGAGGGGGTTCCTCAGGGAATGGTCCCTGCAGAATGCTGAAAGGAAGAACACCTCATCTTCCACCTTGGGACCCTCCAACCACACTTGATCAATGTCGATTTCACCAGTTTCCTCATCTCCCTTCCCCTCCACCTTTTTCCAGATCCAACCCTCTAACCCCCTTGAAAATACCTATCTGCACATTTTCCATTCCACCTATCTGCTCCAGCCTCCACTCCGACCTACCACTATTATGCCACCTATTGCATGCCGAAATCCTGGCATGTTCAAATCACAGCCAATGTTATCCCAGACAATAATTCCTAAAAGCTTTCGTACTCACAAGAATACACTGGTTTGTCTGTCGATATGGGCTTATTCACATTTTCCTTATTTTCAACACAGACAATAGATTTGTAGTTCTCCAATCCTCTAACACTACTGGTCCCCATTGCAGGGAGGATTAGGATGAGCGTCTCTGCAATTTCCAACCTAACGTACCTGCATCTTGTTGGTAAAAACAATGACTGCAGATGCTGGAAACCAGATTCTGGATCAATGGTGCTGGAAGAGCACAGCAGTTCAGGCAGCATCGAGGAGCTTCAGCAAAATCGACATTTCGGGCAAAAGCCCTTCATCAGGAATAAAGGCAGAGAGCCTGAAGCGTGGAGAGATAAGCTAGAGGAGGGTGGGGGTGGGGAGAGAGTAGCATAGAGTACAATGGGTGAGTGGGGGAGGAGATGAAGGTGATAGGTCAGGGAAGAGAGGGTGGAGTGGATAGGTGGAAAAGGAGCTAGGCAGGTTGGACAAGTCCAGAGAAGTCAAGGGGACTGGACGTTTGAAACTAGGATGAGGTGGGGGAAGGGGAAATGAGGAAGCTGTTGAAGTCCACATTGATGCCCTGGGGTTGAAGTGTTCCGAGGCGGAAGATGAGGCGTTCTTCCTCCAGGCGTCTGGTGGTGAGGGAGCGGCGGTGAAGGAGGCCCAGGACCTCCATGTCCTCGGCAGAGTGGGAGGGGGAGTTGAAATGTTGGGCCACGGGGCGGTTTGGTTGATTGGTACGGGTGTCTCGGAGATGTTCCCTAAAGCGCTCTGCTAGGAGGCGCCCAGTCTCCCCAATGTAGAGGAGACCGCATCGGGAGCAACGGATACAATAAATGATATTAGTGGATGTGCAGGTAAAATTTTGATGGATAGGGAAGGCTCCTTTAGGGCCTTGGATAGAGGTGAGGGAGGAGGTGTGGGCACAGGTTTTACAGTTCCTGCGGTGGCAGAGGAAAGTGCCAGGATGGGAGGGTGGGTCGTAGGGGGGCGTGGACCTGACCAGGTAGTCACAGAGGGAACGGTCTTTGCGGAAGGCGGAAAGGGGTGGGGAGGGAAATATATCCCTGGTGGTGGGGTCTTTTTGGAGGTGGCAGAAATGTCGGCGGATGATTTGGTTTATGCGGAGGTTTGTAGGGTGGAAGGTGAGCACCAGGGGCGTTCTGTCCTTGTTACGGTTGGAGGGGTGGGGTCTGAGGGCGGAGGTGCGGGATGTGAACAAGATGCGTTGGAGGGCACCTTTAACCACGTGGGAAGGGAAATTGCGGTCTCTAAAGAAGGAGGCCATCTGGTGTGTTCTGTGGTGGAACTGATCCTCCTGGGAGCAGATACGGCGGAGGCAGAGGAATTGGGAATACGGGATGGCATTTTTGCAAGAGATAGGGTGGGAAGAGGTGTAATCCAGGTAGCTGTGGGAGTTCGGTGGGTTTGTAAAAAATGTCAGTGTCAAGTCGGTCTTCACTAATGGAGATGGAGAGGTCCAGGAAGGGGAGGGAGGTGTCAGAGATGGTCCAGGTAAATTTAAGGTCAGGGTGGAATGTGTTGGTGAAGTTGATGAATTGCTCAACCTCCTCGCAGGAGCACGAGGTGGCGCCAATGCAGTCACCAATGTAGCGGAGGAAGAGGTGGGGAGTGGTGCCGGTGTAATTACAGAAGATCAACTGTTCTATGTAGCCAACAAAGAGACAGGCATAGTTGGGGCCCATACGTGTGCCCATGGCTATCTCTTTGGTCTGGAGGAAGTGGGAGGATTCAAAGGAGAAATTGTTAAGGGTGAGGACCAGTTCGGCCAAACGAATGAGAGTGTCTGTGGAAGGGTACTGTTGGGGACGTCTGGAGAGGAAAAAATGGAGGGCTTGGAGGCCCTGGTCATGGCGGATGGAGGTGTAGAGGGATTGGATATCCATGATGAAGATGAGGCGTAGGGGTCCGGGGAAACAGAAGTCTTGGAGGAGGTGGAGGGCGTGGGTGGTGTCCCGAACGTATGTGGGGAGTTCCTGGACTTGGGGGGATAGGACAGTGTCGAATAGGTAGAGATAAGTTCAGTGGGGCAGGAGCATGCTGAGACAATGGGTCGGCCAGGGTGGTCAGGCTTGTGGATCTTGGGAAGGAGGTAGAACCGGGCAGTGCGGGGTTCCCGGACTATGAGGTTGGAAGCTGTGGGTAGGAGATCTCCTGAGGTGATGAGGTTCTGTATGGTCTGGGAGATGATGGTTTGGTGATGGGGGGTGGGGTCATGGTCGAGTGGGCAGTAGGAAGAGGTGTCCTCGAGTTGGCGTTTGGCTTCAGCGGTGTAGAGGTCAGTGCGCCAGACTAGCACTGCACCCCCTTTATCCGCAGGCTTGATGATGAGGTTGGGATTAGAGCAGAGGGATTGGAGGGCTGCGCGTTGTGAGGGTGAGAGGTTGGAGTGGGAGAGGGGGGTAGACAGGTTGAGGCGGTTAATGTCCCGGCGGCAGTTGGAAATGAAGAATTTGAGGGCAGGTAATAGGCCAGCGCGGGAACGCCTCACTTCCGCCTCGGAACACTTCAACCCCAGGACATCAATGTGGACTTCAACAGCTTCCTCATTTCCCCTTCCCCCACTTCATCCTAGTTTCAAACTTCCAGTCCCCTTGACTTGTCCGGACTTGTCCGACCTGCCTAGCTCCTTTTCCACCTATCCACTCCACCCTCTCCTCCCTGACCTATCACCTTCATCTCCTCCCCTACTCACCCATTGTACTCTATGCTACTCTCTCCCCTCCCCACCCCACCCCACCCTCCCCTAGCTTATCTCTCCATGCTTCAGGCTCTCTGCCTTTATTCCTGATGAAGGGCTTTTGCCCGAAACGTCGATTTTGCTGAAGCTCCTCGATGCTGCCTGAACTGCTGTGCTCTTCCAACACCATTAATCCAGAATCTGGTTTCCAGCATCTGCAGTCATTGTTTTTACCTTGTTGATTTTAACCCTACTGCGAATCCTCTTGCAAGGATGCCTGCCCTGAAGAAGTTTTCCTCCTCTCTCTACAAGAATCTCAGGGAGTATCTCTCCCACTGCAACTCCCAGGTCATTTCCTCTGCCCTGAAGCTCTTCAACCATGTCATGAAACAAACCCGCTACTACAGCCACATTTGCTTCCTCAGTGCCTGCCTCCGTAACCAACTCATCTCACACGGACTCCGGACCACCTTTAAACCAGCAGCGTTCGGACCCGAACAGGACAAACAGTACAGACTACAGATTCAAAAACACCAGCAACAGTTCTCCTTCAAGATCCTCCGCTCCACACTTGCAGCAATGCGCCGGCACCTAACCTCTCTACAGTCAGGCCTGCCTCAGCTGAGGGCCACACTCTCTCAAAATTGCAAAGGACCCACTCTGTACTACATCCTTAGGAGAATCCATACTCTCAACAAACAGTATTTCAATTCCATCTCAAACATCAAAAACTGTAAGTACAACAAACTTTTATCCACCCACCTCCATAACCAGCGCTCCTCAAACATTCCAGAAGATTCCCCTGGCCTCACAATCTACTCAGACGCCATTAGCTGATGCAGCTGCCACCCCCAAACTGATTGATGATGTCACTTCCGCCCCCATCACGGCCACTCCCACAGCCACTTCCGGCCCTCACATCATCGCCGATGCCACATGCTCAGTGACATCCGCCACCCCTACTGCCGTGTCTGCCACCACTTCCGCCCCCACCAGCGCACACACCTGCATTCTGCTGACACGCCCCCCACAGACCCCATTGTCACTATCCCCACCCCCCAGAACCCCGAGGGGAGCACTACTCCAGCTCATGCCTCCACCCCCATTCCCCCCACCATCACACCCACTCCATGTACTGGCTCTGACCCCATTCCCAGCTCCACACCCACACCAGATCCCAGCTCCCAGCCCCGCCGAGTTTTCACCATCCCCCCGGACCTCCCACTCACTGAGGACGAACGATCAGTCCTCAGCAAAGGACTCACATTCATCCCCCTCCGTCCACGCATCAATGAATTTAATACACGCCGTGACATCGAACACTTCTTCCATCGCCTCCGCCTCCGAGCTTACTTTCACAATCAGGACCCCCGCCCACTTTCCGAGGACCCCTTCACCCACCTCCAATACACTGCATTCCCCTGGACACCCCGCGCTGGCCTATTACCTGCCCTTGACCTCTACATTTCCAACTGTCACCGGGACATTAACCGCCTCAACCTGTCTACCCCCCTCCCCCACTCCAACCTCTCACCCTCACAACGCGCAGCCCTCCAATCCTTCTGCTCTAATCCCAACCTCACCATCAAGCCAGCGGATAAAGGGGGCGCAGTGGTAGTCTAGCGCACTGACCTCTACACTGCTGAAGCCAAACGCCAACTCGAGGACACCTCTTCCTACTGCCTACTTGACCATGACCCCACCCCCCATCACCAAACCATCATCTCCCAGACCATACAGAACATCCTCACCTCAGGAGATCTCCTACCCACAGCTTCCAACCTCATAGTCCGGGAACCCCGCACTGCCCAGTTCTACATCCTTCCCAAGATCCACAAGCCTGACCACCCTGGCCGATCCATTGTCTCAGCATGCTCCTGCCCCACTGAACATATCTCTACCTATTCAACACTGTCCTATCCCCCCTAGTTCAGGAACTCTCCACATACGTTCGAGACACCACCCACGCCCTCCACCTCCTCCAAGACTTCCGTTTCCCCGGCCCACTATGCCTCATCTTCACCATGGGATATCCAATCCCTCTACACCTCCATCCGCCATGACCAGGGCCTCCAAGCCCTCCGTTTTTTCCTCTCCAGACGTCCCCAACAGTACCCTTCCACAGACACTCTCATTCATTTGGCCGAACTGGTCCTCACACTTAACAATTTCTCCTTTGAATCCTCCCACTTCCTCCAGACCAAAGGGGTAGCCATGGGCACACGTATGGGCCCCAGCTATGCCTGTCTCTTTGTTGGCTACGTAGAACAGTTGATCTTCCGTAATTACACTGGCACCACTCCCCACCTCTTCCTCCGCTACATTGATGACTGCATTTGCGCCACCTCGTGCTCCTGCGAGGAGGTTGAGCAATTCATCAACTTCACCATTCCACCCTGTCCTTAAATTTACCTGGACCATCTCTGACACCTCCCTCCCCTTCCTGGACCTCTCCATCTCCATTAGTGAAGACCGACTTGACACTGACATTTTTTACAAACCCACCGAACTCCCACAGCTACCTGGATTACACCTCTTCCCACCCTATCTCTTGCAAAAATGCCATCCCGTATTCCCAATTCCTCTGCCTCCGCCGTATCTGCTCCCAGGAGGATCAGTTCCATCACAGAACACACCAGATGGCCTCCTTCTTTAGAGACCGCAATTTCCCTTCCCACGTGGTTAAAGGTGCCCTCCAACGCATCTCGTCCACATCCCGCACCTCTGCCCTCAGACCCCACCCCTCCAACTGTAACAAGGACAGAACGGCCCTGGTGCTCATCTTCCACCCTACCAACCTTCGCATAAACCAAATCATCCGCCGACATTTCCGCCACCTCCAAAAAGACCCCACCACCAGGGATATATTTCCCTCCCCACCCCTTTCCGCCTTCCGCAAAGACCATTCCCTCCGTGACTACCTGGTCAGGTCCACGCGCCCCTACGACCCACCCTCCCATCCTGGCACTTTCCCCTGCCACCGCAGGAACTGTAAAACCTGTGCCCACACCTCCTCCCTCACCTCTATCCAAGGCCCTAAAGGAGCCTTCCATATCCATCAAAATTTTACCTGCACATCCACTAATATCATTTATTGTATCTGTTGCTCCCGATGCGGTCTCCTCTACATTGGGGAGACTGGGCGCCTCCTAGCAGAGTGCTTTAGGGAACATCTCCGAGACACCCGCACCAATCAACCAAACCGCCCCGTGGCCCAACATTTCAACTCCCCCTCCCACTCTGCCGAGGACATGGAGGTCCTGGGCCTCCTTCACCGCCGCTCCCTCACCACCAGACGCCTGGAGGAAGAACGCCTCATCTTCCGCCTCGGAACACTTCAACCCCAGGGCATCAATGTGGACTTCAACAGCTTCCTCATTTCCCCTCCCCCCACCTCATCCTAGTTTCAAACTTCCAGTCCCCTTGACTTCTCCGGACTTGTCCGACCTGCCTAGCTCCTTTTCCACCTATCCACTCCACCCTCTCCTCCCTGACCTATCACCTTCATCTCCTCCCCCACTCACCCATTGTACTCTATGCTACTCTCTCCCCACCCCCACCCTCCCCTAGCTTATCTCTCCACGCTGCAGGCTCTCTGCCTTTATTCCTGATGAAGGGCTTTTGCCCGAAACGTCGATTTTGCTGAAGCTCCTCGATGCTGCCTGAACTGCTGTGCTCTTCAAGCACCATTGATCCAGTACCTGCATCGTGTCCATTTTATCAAGTTCTGATGGCTTATCAATTAGGAGTATTATCAATCTCTCGAATATTTCCTCTTTATCAATTTTTAGCCAAATCATGTCCTGACTATGTTTTTTTTCACAATTACTTTCGTAACATCTTCTTCCTTGACGATGACGGATGCAAAGTTTTCACTTTATAACTCATCCATGCCATCTGTGTCCATGCATAAATCTCATATTTAGTTCGTGATTGCTCCTCCTCATCGTGGAACATACTTTTAGTCATGAAAAGTGGCATCCTCATCATGATACTAGTAAGTTGGATAACATTCTTCTGGACGATATCCAGACTGGTTGCCACAAGAGTCATCTTCAGTTCGCAACTATTGTAAGTAGCAATATCAGCCCTGCAGATTGTTTCTGATGCTCATCCCTTGTTCTAGAGGTTAAATAGGACCATCTGCCCAATGACAATTTGGCCTAAAGCCAATTCATATTGCTTGAAATTTCTCCACCGACATTATCAGAACCAACATATACAGTTAAAAATCACACAACACCAGGTTATAATCCAACAGGTTTAATTGGAAGCACACTAGCTTTCGGAGCGACGCTCCTTCATCAGGTGATAGTGGAGGGCTCTATCACCTGATGAAGGAGCGTCGCTCCGAAAGCTAGTGTGCTTCCAATTAAACCTGTTGGACTATAACCTGGTGTTGTGTGATTTTTAACTTTGTACACCCCAGTCCAACACTGGCATCTCCGAATCATAACATATACAGTGTCATACAGTCCTATAGTTGTACAGCACAGAAACAAACCCTTCGGTCCAAGTCATGCAGACCAGATATTCTAAATAAATCTACAGCATTTGGCCCATATTCCTCTGAACCCTTCCTATTAATGTACCCATCCAGATGCTTTTGTTGTAATTGTATAAGCTTCCACCACCTCCTCTGGCAGCTCATTCCATACACGCACCACTCTCTGTATAAAAGTTGCCCTTTACATTGTTTGTAAATATTTCCTTTCTCACCCAAAACCTATACCCTCTAGTTTTGGATCCCATAAGCCTGGGAAAAAGACTTTGGCTATTCACCCTATCCACCCCCCTCATGATTGTAGGAACCTTTATAAGGTCACCCCTCAGCCACCAACAATCAAGAGAAAATAGCTTCTGTCTATCAGCCTCTCCCTTTAGCTCAAACCTTCCAACCAGGCAATGTCCTTATAAATCTTTTCTATAATCTATATGGACTTCAGCAAGGTATTTGACAAGGTCCCTCATGGGAGACTAGTTAGCAAGGTTAGACCTCATGGAATACAGGGAGAACTAACCATTTGGATACAGAATTGGCCCAAAGATAGGAGACAGAGGGTAGTGATGGAGGGTTGCTTTTCAGACTGGAGACCTGTGACCAGTGGAGTGCCACAAGGACCGGAGTAGGGTCCACTGCTTTTCATCATTTATATAAATGATTTGGATGTGAACATAGGAGGTCAAGTTAGTGAGTTGCAGATGACCCCAAAATTGGAGATGTAGTGGACAGCAAAGAAGGTTACCTCTGAGTCCAATGGGATCTTGATTAGATGGGCCAATGGGCTGAGGAGTGGCAGATGGAGTTTATTTTAGAAAAATGTGAGGTGCTGCATTTTGGAAAGGCAAATCTGAGCAGGGCTTATTGCAGTAGCATTAGTCCTCACCATCTGATTCTTACATATGTCCTTATACAGTACTGCAGTAACAAATCTTTCACCTATGTTCTATGATCCTGAGATAGATAGCTTACTAACTTATCCCACTCCTCAAAGACTTCTTCATTTTTTAATCTATTTTGAGGCACCTCAAAATCCACATTATCTGGGTTTGATTCCTCATTCCACAAGAAACTAACACCTTTTTATCCAGTTCCTTCTCTTTAGTATAATACGGTTTCAACATGTTCACATGACATACGCAATACCTTTTTTATCTATCTGGCATCTTTACCAAATAGTCCACCTGACTCAACTTTTTCTCAATTTGATAGGGACTACTAAGCCTGGCTTTGAAAGAATCTCCTGATGCTGGTAACAATACTAACACATTATTCCCTTGGGAAAACGTTCAAGTCTCAGATCTGCCACTTCCTTCATTCTATACTCTTTAGGAACTGTTTAGCTAACTCACCTACACTATTTAATCTCTTTCTCACCTCCAATACATAATCTATGTGTGAGATCTCTGACTTTGGTCGTGTCAATTTTTCTTTAATTAATTTAAAAGGACCTCTCAGTTCAGGCCCAAATATTAACTCGAAGGGAGTAAACTGAGTAGATTTGTTTGGGGCATCGCTCATGGCAAATAATACGAATGGGATACCATTACCCCAATCATTTGGGTAAACCTGACCGTATGGTCTCAATATGGTCTTCAAGGTCTGATGCCACTCTTCTAAAGCTCCCTGGGATTCAGGATGATACACACTGGATTTAAAGTGCTGTATACCTAAGTATCCATAACCTCCTTCAACGGTCTAGCAGTAAACTTTGACGCTTGGTCTGACTGAATCTCTCTGGGTAGCCCATACCGTGTGAAGAAAGCTACTAATTCCTCTACTACCCTTTTTGCCTTGATACTCCGTAATGGAATTGCCTCTGGAAATCTGGTGGGCACATCCATCATGGTTAACAAGTACTGGTTCCCACGTTTAGTTCTTGGAAGGGGACTTACAGAATCAATTATAACCCACGTGAAAGGTTCTTCAAATGTGGGAATTGGCAACAAAGATGCTGGTTTTATTACCGCCTGTGGCTTACCTACCATTTGACATGTATGACACATACAGCAAAAGTTAACCACATTTTTGTGCATTCTAGGTCAATAAAAATGTTTTTGTACCTTAGCCTGAGTCTTTCATACCCCTAGGTGATCTCCTAAAGGTGGTTCATGTGCTACCCCTAACACACCTGTCTGTATGCTACTGGCAATACAATCGGACCGTTTCTCCTCTGCACTAACCTGCCATGATCTCCACTTCTGTCTTAGGATTCTATCTTTTGGATAATAACCCTCTGGAATATTCTCAGCCTCTTCTTGCTGTTGCAAGTCTCTTAGCCTCTGTCTGTTCAGGCTTTTCCTGCACCATTACATCAAACAGGGTGTCTGCAAACTGAGCCTCCATTCCTTCATCTTTCTCTTTACTTTTCACTTCGTGCTGTGACTTGTGATAATGGGATCTGGTTACTGCACAATCTGGAAAAATACCAGGATATTTCTGTTTTAACTCCTCAATTTCTTGTTTTCCTTGGGCTTCGCCACAACAAGGGGTGTCACTCCCACATAGGATCCTGCCAAATCATTCCCAAGAACAAACTGAATTCCTGGAACTGACACTCTGCCAATCACTCACACTGTATCTTCCCCAGTCTTGAGTTGCCACTCCAACTTGATCTTACATCGACAAACGGTAACTTTCTATCCATCTGTCCCACAAATTACCACACTCTCAGGTAACAGATCAGAAAGAGTGCATATTTGCTTGTCTCTTACTATCAGCGACTGGTTAGAAAGTATATCTCTCAAAATTATAACTTCTTATCCTTTTTCCCCTGTTCTTTCTGAATAAACTTTATACACAAGGGCAAATTCTTTGTAGAGGTCAGGTACTAACTCCGTACCCAGCCCCTGCCTAGGCTGTGCACTCTCCTGCAGCTCTTCGGCTCTTCTTGGGGTCTCCTTTACTACCTTCACTAATGCCGCTGGCTTGGCTTCTTTTACCACATCTTTTCCCATGGTGCCTTTCTTTAATGACCAGCACTGTGACTTTACATGTCCCACTTTACCACAGTAGAAACACCTGAGGTCTTTCACCTCCTTTCCACCCTCTTGGGCTTCTTTTTTTATCCTGTGGCAAATTCTTACCAGTGCTCTCTACCCCTGGTTTAGTATTGTAGGATCTCCCCTTCTCCCAATTTCTATACCTCACAGGACGAAATTCTGGCCAGAAGCTTGTCTTATGCACCAACATATATTCATCTGCTAGTTCTGCTGCCATTCTCTCTTTCTGAACTTTCTGTTCCTCCACATGAATTCTTACCATCTCTGGAAGTAAGTTTTTAAACTCCTCCTGAAGCATAATCTCTTGTAGAGCCTCAGAGGTCCTATCTATTTTCAAAGCACACACCCATCTATCAAAACGACTATGTTTAATTATTTCAAACTAAACAAAAGTCTGACCTGTTTCTAAACCGCTGTTTATATGCTTCTGGTACCAATTCATAAGCACTTAACCGCTACATAATCTCTTCACCCCTCCGCTGACAGTGCGGCAAATACCTCACGAGCTGTGCCTACCAGTTTAGTCTGAATTAGCATTGCCCATAAATCCTCAGATCACTCCATCTGCCTAGCCAATTTTTCAAATGAAATAAACAAGGCTTCAACATCATTCTCATCAAAATGTGGTGGAGTTTTGACATGTTTGTATATATCACTACCTTCTCTTTTAATTTCCATCTTGTTGACTTCACATTGCTGACTAAGTCGCAACTTCTCAAATTCAAATGCTTTCTCTTTTTGCTCAGCTTAGAAGCTTCTCTCTCTTTCTTTTCTCTCTCTCTCTCTTCTCTCTCTCTTTCTCCCTCCCTTTATTCTCTCTCTCTTTTCTCAGCCAAGAAACTTCTCTCCTTCTCTTTTTCCTCTCTCTCCCCTTCTCTTTCTCTCTCCCCCTCTCTCTTTCCTTTCTCTCTCTTTGTTTATGTTCTAACTCCATTTTCCTTAATTGTAATCTAAGTTTTTCTATCTCTACTGCACTTGTCTGTTTCTCTGACACCTGTTTTTGAGTAATTCCCTTACAATTTCACCTTTACTTTTGTCCTTGATTAAACTTAATCTAACTTATTTGCTAATTCTAAAAGTATGGCCCTATTCTTTCCTTCAAAACTTTCTTGCCAAATCTGAGAATCATCTTCAAATCCCAGAACCTCTTTAACAATTTTAAGATCCATCTCTCTCACTTTTAATTTAATTAACCACAAGTCACCGAAATTAAACAAATTGCCTTACCTACATTTTATTCAAAGATCTCGGACACTAACTTACAAGTGTTTAAATCTGCTGGGATTTTTCATACCCCTAAACCTACTCAAATCTGTCTAAACCAGTTCAAATCCCAAATCCAAGACCCAAACTGTTCAAATCATGGACAAAAGCTCCCCAAACCATTTAAATCACAGTAATGAGCCCCCAGACTGTTATGACATTTGGTAAACCCTCCTGCTTAATTTACACCAGCAACACAGAAAAGATTTATCCCTTGCAGTAATCTGTGAAAACCTGAGAGGCTAAGGAGTATATAAATTAAAAATTAACAACTTTATTTCTTAAAGTATAACAGAGAATAATTAACTATTTACAACTCCTTCCTCTTGCTGTTCTTATACCTTCCTTTCTATAATACTAGTCCGATAATTCCCCCCCACCCCCCGAAATTTAAAGGTTTACCTAAAGTTCAAGTTTTCAAAATCAGCCAGACATCAAGTCATCTCTTCCTTAGTCTTCTTTTCTTCTTCTGAGGGATTTCTGCTTCACAGGTCACTGATCATCAAGGTACCTTGAAGAAGTTTTTCTTTGTGGGGGGGGGGGGGGGGGGGGTCATTTTCTACATGCAGGTGGCTTGGCAGTTCTCCTTCCAACTGTTCAGGTTTGCCTGGTCTAATACCCCCAAACCATCAAATTGTGTCATTGGCTTATAAGATTGTCAATACACTAAACTCAAACTTGATTGGAAATTGGTATTTTTTGGGGTATAAATTAAACTGATTGGCCTATTTCAAAGTTGTTTTTGTCTCCAGGCAACCAGCTACACTAACTGCTGGACCACATGCTACATTGTATCTTGTTGAGAACACTTGGTGCTGTCAGGTAGTTGTGCTAGCTTTTAACTTTCTTAAAGCTACAATTCACCCACATCTTCATGACACTTATACACTTAATGTCAAGATCCTAGGGAGTGTTGCTGAACAAAGAGACATTGGGAGTGCAGGTTCATAGCTCCTTGAAAGTAAAGTTGCAAGTAGATAGGATAATGAACAAGGCATTTATTATGCTTTCCTTGATTGGTTAGAGCATTGAGTAGAGTTCAAAGCTTGTGAGAAGATTTGTAGCTCGGGTGCTCATTGTTGTGGTTCTGTTCGTCGAGCTGGGAATTTGTGTTGCAGACGTTTCATCCCCTGTCTAGGTGACATCCTCAGTGCTTGGGAGCCTCCTGTGAAGCGCTTCTATAATGTTTCCTCTGGCATTTATAGTGGTTTGTCTCTGCCACTTCCGGTTGTCAGTTCCAGCTGTCCGCTGCAGTAGCCGGTATTATGGGTCCTGGTCGATGTGTTTGTTGATAGAATCTGTGGATGTGTGCCATGCCTCTAGGAATTCCCTGGCTGTTCTCTGTTTGGCTTTTCCTATAATAGTAGTGTTGTCCCAGTTGAACTCATGTTACTTGTCATCTGCATGTGTGTCTACTAAGGATAGCTGCTCGTGTCGTTTCGTGGCTAGTTGGTGTTCATAGATACGGATTGTTAACTGTCTTCCTGTTTGTCCTATGTAGTGTTTTGTGCAGTCCTTGCATGGGATTTTGTATACCACGTTGGTTTTACTCATGCTGGGTATCGGGTCCATTGTCCTGGTGAGTTGTTGTCTGAGAGTGGCTGTTGGTTTATGTGCTGTTATGAGTCCTAGTGGTCATAGTAGTCTGGCTGTCAGTTCAGAAGTGTTCTTGATGTATGGTAACGTGGCTAGTCCTTTGGGTTGTGGCATGTCCTCATTCCATTGTCTTTCCCTTAGGCATCTGTTGATGAAATTGCGGGGCTATCCGTTTTTGGCGAATACATGTAGAGGTGTTCTTCTTCCTCTTTTTGTAGTTCTGATGTGCTGCAGTGTGTTGTGGCCCTTTTGAACAGTGTCTTGAT
Organism: Chiloscyllium plagiosum; assembly: GCF_037043375.1. Lineage (NCBI taxonomy): Eukaryota > Metazoa > Chordata > Chondrichthyes > Orectolobiformes > Hemiscylliidae > Chiloscyllium > Chiloscyllium plagiosum. Next base: position 58,672,186 of record NW_028270148.1, read on the forward strand.
GCAACTTCTTTTGTGTGTGTTGGGGTGGTTGCTTTCGTAGTTCGGGACTTGGTCTGTGTGTGTGGCTTTCCTGTATACCTTTGTGGTGAATTCTCTGTTCGGTGTTCTCTGTACCATCACGTCTAGGAATGGGAGTTGGTTGTCCTTTTCTTCCTCTCTAGTGAATCGGATCCCTGTGAGGGTGGCATGGACATAACAAGGGATTACGGAGGGAATGGTCTCTGCAGAATGCAGATAGGGATGGGGAGGGAATTATATCTGGTAGTGGAGTCTGTTTGTAGGTGGTGGAAATGGCAAAGGATGGGTTGTATCCGAAGGTTGGTGGGGTTGAAGTTGAGGACATGGGGCGTTCTAGCCTTGTTGTGATTTGAGTGGTGGGGTTCAAGCGTGAAGGTGTGAGAAGTGGATGAGATACGCTGCAGGGTATTGTTGACCATGTGCCAGGGAGAGGGAATTGTAGCCTTTGAAGAAGGAGGCCATCTGGGAGCTGATGTGGCTGAGGCAGAGGAATTAGGAGTAAGAGATAGCATTTTTACAGGAGGGGAGGTGGGAGGAGGTGTAGCCCAGGGTAGCTGTGGGAATCAGTGGGTTTGCAGTAGATATCTATGTTGAGCCGTTTGCTGGAAATGGAGAAGGAAAGGTCCAGGAAGGTGGAGGAGGTGTCCAAGATGATCCAGGTGAACTTGAGGTCAGAGTGGATGTTGTTCGTGAAGTTGATGAACTGTTCAACCTCCTCATGGGAGCACAAAGTGGCACCAATATAGTCATCAATGCAATGGGGGAAAAGGTGGGGAATACTGCCAGTGTAACTACGGAAGATGGACTGTTCCACATACCTGAAGAAGAGGCATCCATAGCTGGGGCCCGTGCAGGTCCCAATGGCTACCCCTTTGGTCTGAAGGAAGTGGGAAGATTAGAAGGCGAAGTTGTTGAGGGTGAGGACCATTCAGCCAATTGAATGAGTGTTTCAGTGGAGGGGTACAGGCTGGGTCGGCGGGAGAGGAAGAAACCCGAGGGCTTGGAGGCTTTCGCCATGGTGGATGGACATGTACCCAGACTGGATGTCCATAGTGAAGATAGGACAATGGAGGCGCAGGAAACAGAAGTCATGGAGGAGGTGGAGGGTATGGGTGGTGTCCTGAATGTATGGGGGGACTTCCTGGACTAAGGGGACAGGATGGTGTCAAGGTATGAGGAAATACCTGACCAAGAAAAAGAAGTATGCCAAACATCTTCAATATCCTATCTACCTGTGACTCCAACGTCAAGGAACAATGAACCTATGCTTCAAGGTCTCTTTGTTTGGCAACACCTCCAGGACCTTACCAATAAATGTATAAATCCCATCTGACCAAAATGCAACACCTCACATTTAGCTAAATTAAACTCCATCTGCCACTTCTCGACCCATCGGCCCATCTGATCAAGGTTCCATTGTACCCTGAGATTAGCTTCTTCACTCCTCGCAGCATATTGCACTTGTAGTGGAGAATATTTTGTGTCCAAATATGAAATGTAATGTAGGAAGCAGGGTCACAAATCACCACAAAACTTTAGGGCAATGCTGTGGAAGCTCCACATAAAAAGTACTTTTATAGTAGATGGTCCCGGAGAGATATAGAACAGTCTTCAAATCTCAGACAGGTATTGACAATGAAATAGTAGAATTTGATGTGCTGCTATGATTAAATTTGGTGAAACTTCATTGAATCATAGATGCATCCATACAAGAACACTGCTGTGGTTCTGCCAGTTGCTGACTTTGGGTGTCCTCTACAAATTTCGATGAGGTTGAGATTTTCTGAACTTGGACAGAAATTACAATAATTAATAACCAAAGAGAGGGGAGAGATGTCCTTCTGGATGCTCTCAGTCAGATTAATGACTATATTCTTCTGCAAAACCATGACGTACAGAGTAAAGCAACATGATAGATTGGAGGCTAGTTGTCAAACTGATGATGTGCTTATCATATTGAAAAGCTGGAGCACTAACTCATTTCTGGAATCCTCAATGACTCTTCAATGACATTAAATATTGCACTGAGGTGAAGCAGACCATCCTACGTCCTGATGCCCAGCCATGAGGGATTACTGCTCCTTCCACTATCCGCACACCTTAAACCACAAACCTTTCTTTGAACACTGCATTTCTGTCCAGTGCTACTTTGATCTCAGAGGGAATCCCAATTCATATTCTTATATACTAATTGTCATGCGGTGCATTCAATAATATTCAAAAAATGTGGAGATTAAATTTGACACCCATTGAAAATAATGTCACTTCATGTTTCCTGCTGATGTAATGATTTTAGCATCTCTGCAGTGTTAACCATGCTGTTATCTGGCTCAAAGCATCAACATCATCAATTCCTTGAGTGGCTAGTATAACTTAAAGTTACCAAGCACTACCAAAATGGAAGTGCATTGTGACTGGAACAAGTGCTGGTAGCCATGCAAAAGTGACTCGGATTTGCTAAATGGAAAGGAAAATGGCACAAGATGGGAAGTGACAAAGGTTCCCACAATGACTGTGCACTGTACTTGAGGTCTTTATTGTTAAAGTGCAAAAAAGAAGAGATGTCCTCTGCATCCACAGGGGCCAGGAAGTCACTTAGGCACAAGCCAAAAAGGTAGTGGAAACACACGGCCAGGTCATGACTGATCACCGATCTCAATGCTGTTTCTCCATAATAGACAATAAGACCATAAGAAATAGGAACAGGAGTAGGCCGTTCAGTCCATCAAACCTTCTCCATCATTCAATTAGAGATCCTGTCTAATCCAGCATTCCTCACATTCACTTTCCTGCCCTTTCCCCATAACCCTTGATTTGCCTACAGATCAAAAATCTATCTCAGCCTTAAATGTACACAAGGACTCTACCATCACAGCTGTCGAAGGAAAGTAGTTCCAAAGACTCACAGCCCTCTGAGTGAGGAAATTCTTCCTTTTCCCTTAAATTAGCTCTCCTTTATTCTGAGACTAATCCCTGTATCCTTTGATGTCATTAGTGTCCAGAACTCTATTGACTATTTCTCAATTTATGTCTCAATTTTTATCCTGAATCCATATCTAATAATGAAGCTTCCACAACTCTGAAAAATCCCAGAGAATTCCAGATAAACACCATCCAGCAACAAGCTAGTCAAGGAATTCTATAGACTGTGAATTGATGACAATGGGTTCCTGATGCTTCTCCACTTATATCCCTACAACCCATCTGCATTATCCTTGTCATGAAAGTATTTTTCAACTTTGGCCTTCATTTTGTATGATCTACTCCATGTAATTGTTTTGATCATTCTGCCACATGTTTGATCCAAAATCGCTAGATATTTAAATTTCTTGCTGACCATTAGCATATGTACAAACCGTCTCTCCCTCAGGTCACAATATATCTGATGTCCCTTTTCTAAACTGTTAAATAGTCTCATGTGTTCTGATGCCACTTCAAAAGCAATAATAGACATGACCAATTAAACTTGCTGTTTCTGCCTTCACTGTCTTGTCCTATCCAGCTTTATAACAGATATAACAACAGAGTCTCTGCTGTATCCTAAGAGATTTGCTTCAATACCAAGATTGGTGTGAAGATTGCCATTTATCCTGTCAGCTACCTAGCTATTCATCCCGATTGCAAACCCAGATTGCATGGTCATTTTGATGAAACTAATGGAGTTATAATCTGGAAATCAATTATCTTTCCTTCCAAATACTCCACAGCTACTTAGCTCTTAAAAGTTCTTTGTACAAAATGAAATGTATTTTTTTCTTCTCAACACTTAGATCATCATAAATCTATTCCCATTGTCATTTCTGTATTCAACCAGAAATCCAAGTTAACATTTCAGGCTAATGAACTTTCGTTGGAATTGGGAGGATTTTGCGATATGACAGATATAGGGGAGGGCTCATCTTATATTTCAATAAAATGTTACATTGCTATCCTCTTTTACCTTTTATCATTAGTGCAATGGTCTTTTAATATCTTTTGCTCTAAACTGCTATAGATACATGAAAACATCACCATCTGCAAGTTCACCTCAAAGTCAGTTACCAGCTTGATCTGGAAACATATTCTTGTTCATTCAGTATCCCTGGATCAAAATCTTGGAACTCCCTCCTTAATGGTATTGTGGGTGCTCCTGTACCAAATAAAGTATAGCAGTTCAAGAAGCCAACTCATCTCTACCTTGAAAAAGACATCTAGAGATGGACCAAAATACAAGACCAGCTAATAACTCCAATATCTCACATCTGGAGGAGTGGCATTGTGGCTCAATGGTTAGCACTGCCACCTCACAGCGCTAGGGACCCAGGTTCAATTCCAGCCTTGGGTGACAGTCTGTATGGAATTTGTACATTCTCTGTGTGGGTTTCATCTGAGTGCTCTGGTTTCCCCTTGCAGGCCAGCTAAATTGGCCATTCTAAATTGCCGATAGTATTAGGTGCATTAGTCAGAGGGAAATGGGTCTGGGTGAGGTTGCTCTTCGGAGGATCGATGTGGACTTGTTGGGCTGAAGGGCCTGTTTCCACACTGTAGGTAATCTAATCTAAAAATCCACCAGCACTATTTTAAAACATCATCAGAAACCTAGAGATTAGTTACTGTTTAATATCTGTTGGCAGATTTTGAATTTGTCGAGGTGCATAGTGTTTGAAAGGATTATTTAGCATTGGTGAAGTCAAGGAGTGCTGCATGTAGAAAAAGACTTGAATTTGACTGCAAGTGCTCTAAGCTTTAGAAGCAAATGTTGAAATTGTCCTGAGGCTGCAGCACAAAAGAAAGATAAAACGGGGCATCAAAGAAAGGTTGCTTACAAAGGCAGGAGGAGAAGACAGCAAAGTTTTACTTCCCGAGCATCTTCTCGAAAGCTTATTTTGCTTGCACCTAAAAGTGGGAGTATGTGTGTAGTTGGTGTTGTACAAAGGAGGTGGTCTCTACCAACTCTTGCAACCAGGCGTCAGAGTAGGCCAAAAGTAGCTCTGGGTGTGGCTGTAAGGGTGACAGAGGCTCAGAGTAGGCTGAAGGGGCCTGATGACCTGTTTCTTGGTAACTGTATCTGCTCCCTGCCAGTAAATTGCTGCTGTCTCTGATTGTGGGGCAGTTTGTCCTGCAAGAGTGAGTAAAGTGTGTCAGTCAGTATGGTCACATGATTCTGTTTGATGTGTAGCCTGCAATTGAGTAGCTGTCAGTACGTGCGAGCCAGAAGATGTGACTTTGCAACATGCAAAGAGTCTGAGCTTTTGGCTTCCCAGCACGAGCATCCTAGGAAGCTGGGCTCCTCATGCAGGTCGTCATTCAGCAGCATATGTACCAGAGGGCTGTGCACCATAATCATACAATAAACAAGAAAGATGAAGTGTGTGTGCTATCTGTAGTACAATGGAATAACCAAGTGATGAGGTAACTGATGAGGTGACTGACTTTGATCAAAAAGAGTGAGAGAAAGGTATCAGACCAGAAGAAGTCTGTAAAGAGAAAGATCTTAGACACTATGCTGAAGAACTGTATTCAGGAATCTGTAATTTACAGCTAAATAAAAGAGTGCTATAGTACTCCAGGAGTGGAACAGCTTTTCGTCTTATGGACCACATGAAGCCCCTTCAAAACTTATCAAGGAGCTAACCTAGACCCTAACTTTTATCTTATTTACAGGCATGAGTAAGGCATTGCACCCCAGATGTGATTCAATTGGTCAAACTAAGTCAAATACACTTCAATCTTATACCCCACAATTGAAATACAAATGAAAACAAAAGGAAATTTGTCTTAACTTTAACTCTATTGGAATATTTAACAAACTAATGCATTATTTAACGACTACTAATCAACTGATCCAATATAGTAGCTTCTACAGAACCTCGATTATCCAAACGAGAGTGGCGAGGAGTATTTTGTTCAGATAATTGATCGTTCGGATAATCGATCTGATCGTAAACAACTGGTAATTTATGAGAGCTGGGTATCCTATACTTTCATTGTTATCTGGTAATGCATGCCATAATGCCATTTAACCAATAACTGATCTAAATTAAACAAACGGTAATTTGAGTGTTGGTTATCGAACGTATCTCGGTTATCCGAGATGCACACCATAATGTCATTTAACTGATAACTGAGTGCTAAGTTGCCTAATGCCTTTTTTCCGGGACCTTGAGATCTTGTTCGGCTAATCCAAAATTTGGATAATTGATGTTCAGATAATCGAGGTTGTGCTGTAATAAACACACCTTTGGCAAAAGCAAGTTCAGCAAAACAGATTCCAGGAGAAAGGAAAAAACAAAAGTGCGATCGATCAGCAAAGAGGGAACTGAGCTTTTACTGCAGCAGAGAGAGAGCTGTATCTAGCAGCTTCAACTCCAAAAAACCCAACTTCAACAACTGAAAGCAAAACCTAAAACCCTGACTCTGACTCTACACACTCATTTTTTTTTGTCGAATTAAAAATAATGAAGTTATTTACTCTGCTTCACACAGGGCAGCTGCCAAGGCTTCAGGTTTACACCGCCTCTCTTCAAGAGAACCAGAACAGACAAATCCCTCTTAAAGGCACATATTGTCACATACTCAAGAATTAGAAGCCAATAGCATTGAAAAGTGAAAGGGTGGAATCTTCTCAACCACTGAATGGACTGTGAGATGGGACTTCTGCAGTTAAGCAACGAGAGGCCTAGTTTCCCATTTCCCCACCTGCCGACAGAAACTGGATGGCCACAATGCCTGATATGAAAGTCAGAGTGGTGATCTGGCCATTTCATATGACCACTTGCTAACTATTCAAGCCCTCCAATAGTCAGAAACACCTCAGGCATGCTTCAACTGCAGCAATAGCACACATCCTCCATCCACCAGACTTTCCAGCTCCCTGTCGGTAAAGCAAGATGCTAATTTCTTTCTGCCTGATACATTAGATTGAGATGACTGTGCAGAGTAGCTGCAGACTGCCAGCACTTGACTGGGTGCAAAGCTGGGCTTTACAAAATGGCCAGAATTCACAAGATATCCCAGCAATGTTAGTACTCCTGCCTGTGGCAAGTGGGAAGGTATGTTGTGCAAGTCACCATAGGGGCATAGTGCATAGGTAACAAAGGGAGTTTGAGGAGATAGTGTGCGAAAACAAATTAGGGACTGTCTTCACTTAAATTGATAAATTTTGTAAAAATCAAGCCTGTGCATATATACCCACAGTCCAGGGGCACTGAGGACAAGCACTCATTGTGTATTAGCAGTGAAAGATTAAGACCTAAAAAAAAGCACTTTCTGCATTTCTTTGAATGGGCATGGGTTAATCACACATTGCAATCCCCATGTCTGAATGCTGTTGTTCCCTTATTAACTATTCATTTTAAGAAATATATGTGCATGAATACATATTAAAGTAGTATAAACAAAACGTATGAGGAAATTCTTTGCAAGATATTGGATAATTTCTCCATTGGGTTTCATTTATTTATAAGATCCAAACCCTAAAATTACATTATTGAATGATAAACACTCATCTGAATTCTCCCGGCAATTTCAGCAGACATAAAACTATTCCAACCAAATAGATTAATGCCACCAGTAAAATAACAGAATGTGGATTTCCATCAATTTATTAGCTTTTTTCCTATGTCTGAGTCCCAAAGTGCATATTCAGAAGTATTATTTAATGATAAATACTCTTAAAAAGTACAGTAATTCACAATTTTCACATCAGATTCTAATTGTTCATTTGAACTAATATTTATTCAATATATTATGTGACCAAACATGCTTAAGACGTAGACATTTCTGTTTGGTTGTCAGTTGAAGTGCATAGTTAGTGCAATCCTTACAAAATTCATCACAATGCATTTTCTGTAGCACAGTGTTTACACAGTTCAATTCACTTAAACACCCAATTTGTTGCTAAATTTTGTCGGTAGGATGAAGATTGAGATTTAATCTGGCAAGTGTTGTTGCGAACTCTGTGAAGTAAATTTGATTCTCTGAGGGTACTTTATTTTCCCTAAATGATCATTTTACTTTGATTCAGATAAAACAGATTCAAATACATGCCCCTTCAGCAGCAAATATTTATATTTGAAATATGATGCGAATGCACAAGATATTGTGGTCAAATGACCATGGGCCCAAAAGTGGACATTTTCAATTGACCCATAGTCAGATAAATTGTGCCTACAGAAAATTGGTCAAACTAAATTTATCAGTAGCCAGCAACTATCAGCTACAGATAGCAAGGGAAAGCAAAGTCAAAGAGGTCACAAAGATTCAGGGGCAGCCATTTACAACCAGCCTAAGGATTGTGAATTGGAGATGTATAGATCAGACATTCTGGCACCTTGACTTCCAGCCTGAGCATGTTCACTTTATGCCTCCCTGGCATGGCAACAGTGAAGGGTGTTGGCGCAATCCCATTGGATGTTTTGAACCTCACTCATGACCCCATATGCCAAAGGTCCTGGAACATTCAGGAAGGTCCAGAGTGAGGGTTTAAAAACACACACTTAGAAGCTACGCCCTCAATGAAGCCTCACAGCAAGACATGTGGAGAAGACCAAGGAGAAGATCTGTCCTAACCTGCAAGGCCCATCTTCGTGGAATAGAGCCAGCCCTATCTTGGAGAGAAAGGAGATTCTAATGTCCTAACTCAAACACATGGATTGCTACAGGCACAGAGAGTAAATATTATGGGAATTTGGGAAATGCTTACATCATGTTTTAAATAAGGAATACTTTGTTATAAGTTTAAAATCACCAGGTTGTAGTCCAACAGGTTTAATTGGAAGCAGTAGTATTCGGAGCGCTGCTCCTTCATCAGGCATCTCCAAATCATGACCACTTTTTTATAAAGTTTAGTTAAGCCAAATTCTGTGTCCTTTTGTTCACCTCACCAACAAGACTGCTTGAATAGAGTGTTTTTAATACATAAACTGGTCCAAGTGTCCAAAGCACAGACAACATTGATGCTGCTGCATGGTCCTTCAATTAAACATGTTTGCATTACCTCCTAAGGTGACGCTGAGCCTGATTTTAAGAGAGTAGCTGCCCCACATGATAGCCAGGATGCCAATGGGTGAAAGACAGTGAAGGTTTCTGACAACGGATTGGGCGATAAACCACACGCTTGTAATGTGAGGAGGACAGAGTTCAGAACTGGGATAGTCCCGGATGTGAGTACAATCCAGTAGGAATTTAGTAAAAAATGGACATGTCCTCATTTGACTGCTGTGCCCCAGGACAAATGCTACTGGGAGATAGAGAGAGCAGAATAAGCCAAAGGAAGTACAGGGTCAGGGACACAAGGAAAAGGAAATTGAGCATCAGCTAGAACAGGGTCAGGGAGCCACAGAAAGCAGAGGCCAGGAAACCGATCATAGTCTCAGAAGGTACATGATGTCTCCAGATATTGGATTCAGGGACCTACGAGAATAGAGATAAGCTCGAGTAGGATCTGGGACACTTACAGTAAGAGACATTTAGAAGAGTTGAGGAACCATACCTGCAGAAAAGTGAAAAAGCAGCTAACATAGGGTCAGAGACCCAGGAAAGAGAGGGAGAGAGAGGGAGCAATGAATTAAAAGGAAACCCTAGGAGAAATGGCCAAGTGACCAGAGTGGGAGGGGGTACTAAGAAAGTACCGAAATATGAAGTGGCCTGGGTGGGTCAACCATTGCAGTGAGCAAATATCGTGGTACCCATGGGGATTCTGGGAGGTAGCACAGAAAGCTGAAAAAAAGCTAAAATAATTAATGGTGGCTGCAAAATGACCAGATTGTTATAGAAATCCATCTGGCTCAGTAATATCTTTCATGGAAGGAAATCCACAGTCCTCAATCAATCTGGCCTCTGTTTAACTCCGGGCCTAACGTGCTTCACTGTTAACTACATACTAAAACAGCAAACAAGCCAGTCAGTTATATTCAAAAAGAAGGTTCACCAATATATCGCAGGAGTAATTGGAATGGGTAATAAATGCTTTTCTTACCAGTGATACCTGCACCAGTTCTGATAAAGGTCAATGGAGCTGAAAGGTTAATTCTGTTTTCTCTCCACAGATGTTGCCAGACCTGCTGAGTTTCTTCAACAAACACCTGCCACCTTGACCTCAAGTTCACCTGGACCATCTCGGACACCTCCCTCCCCTTCCTGACCTCTCTGTCTCCATTTCCAGCGACCGACTCAACACAGACATCTATTTCAAACTCACCGACTCCCACAGCGACCTGGACTACACCCTCTCCCACCCCCTGCTCCTGGAGAAATGCTATCCCTTACTCCCAATTCCTCCACCTCTGCCATATCTGCTCCCAGGAGGATCACTTCCAACAAAGCCTTCCAGTGCATCTTCTGCACTTCCTGCACCTTTGCCTGGAACCTCACCCCTCCAACCGCAACAAGGACAGGACCTCCCTCATCCTCATCTTCCATCCGGATAAGTGCATCATTCTGTGTCATTTCTGTCACTTACAATCAGACCCCACCACCAGAGATATGTTTCCCTCCCTAGCCCTATCAGCATTCCGCAGAGACTATTCCCTCCGCGACTCCCTCGTTAGGTCCATGCCCCCCACCAACCCATCCTCCACTCCTAGCACCTTACCTTGTCATCACAAGAGGTGTAAAACCTGAACCCACACCACTCCCCTCACCTCCACAGTTGGCAAAGGATCCTTCCACATCCGACACAGAATTTCCTGCGCATCCAAACACCTCATCTACTGCGTCCGTTTCTCCTCTAAATTGGGGATACAGGGCACCAACTTGTGGAATAATTCAGGGAAATATCTGGGACACACGCACTAAACAACCCCCCCCCCGCCCTGTGGCCAATCACTTCAAATCCCCCTCCCACTCCGCCAAGAACATGCATGTCCTGGGCCTCCTCCAAATCCAAGCCACCCGATGCCTGGAGGAGGAAAGCCTCATCTTCTGCATTGGGATCCTCCAACCACACAGTATCAATGTCGATTTCCTCATTACTCCTTCCCCCACCTTAGCTCAGTTCCAATCCTCCAACTTGGCACAGTCCTACCTGTCCATCTTCCTTCCCACCTATCCGCTCCACCCTTTGCTCCATCACAATCACCCCTCACTTACATTTACTTATCATCTTCCCAACTACATTCCCCCCATCCCCACCCACCCCCGCTTCTTTTTATCTCTCAGCCCCCTTCTCCCCCTATATTCCTGATGAAGGGCTTATGCCCAAATCGTCGATTCTCCTGCACCTCGGATGCTGCTTGACCTGCTGTGCTTTTTCAGCACCACATGTGATCTCCAGCGTCTGCAATCCTCACTTTCTCTGACTCAGGAAAAGGCCAGGACAACCCTACAGGGGATGCTGAGACATCGGTGTGCTGCCAACCGAGTAACTACCATTCTTCATTACACAACAACAATGCCACTATAATTCATTGCACGCAAAATATATGGTGCACATGGTGGTCAAATTCCCTTTCCTAGTAGCCCTCCTGACAACTCCAGTCTTCATACCTGCTCAGATCCCTACCCAACCCATCTACTTGCTCCCTTACTCCCCCCACCCCAGCCTCTGGGGTATGAGGTGACCATGTCAGGTGCATAGAATGACCTTCCTGGTGGCTGAGGTAATCCTGACCATGAATGAATCCCTTTCCTGTTGTCTTCCCTTCTCCAAGATGCAGTCTCTGATCCCCATGAATAGATTTCCATTCCCCTTCCACAGTCATGGTTCCTGTTTTGCCCCACACTCCCCATTCCTTGCTTATATTGGATAGAGAGATACAATGGACTGACCATCCATTGAGTGACCTAACCAGACAGCCCTGACTGATGTCTATACACCTCCTCAGCTACGTCAACACGAACTCTTGAAATGGCTGCTAAACACTGACCAAGACCCACTCCCCTTCGCCCCGAGATTAGGGTGGAATGTGCTGTAAGACAGGCTGCCCCCTTTGGTTGAAGACTGCTTACAAGCAACTCAAGTTTCCAGGCTCTGAGATTGCACTAAGAGGCAAGCTGAGACAAAGCAAGGATGCTGTGAGTGTCTAAGTAGGTGCAAAGTGAATGAGTTCTAAGAAAGCAAGCACGTAGCCCTGTGATGCAGCCTGGTCCAATCCATGAGTTGGCTAACTGTCTCTGCAAAGGCAAAAGGCAGGAGATTGGCACAATGCTCGAAAAGCACATCCAGCTGGTACAGACACGATGGGCCAAGTGGCCTGTTTCAGTGCCATAAAAAATTCTGTGGTTCTGTGATGTACAATCCTGTCACATTTTATTGCCTTGAGGGTGAATATGTAAGGGCAATGAATCCTGGCCTGACCATTGAATTTCATATCCCTATTAATTAATTTTTAAAAAAGATTCTGTATGAATATTGAGGTGAGATTGCATGAGGAATGTTCAGAGGGTCAGATTAATGTCCCCTTTGAAAAATCTGACCTGGACCCGCTGACCCAATTTTTGTTTTCTTTTTTCCTTATTCCTTGACTTTATGATTCATGTGCATCTTCAGCAGCACATACAAACATGCAAAAGGGAACAGCAATAGGACATTCAGCCTCCTGCACATGCTCTGTTATTTCATAATACCATAGCTCATTTAATGGTAACCCCAAATCCACATTCCCTCATACTTCTGATAACTTCTCATCCCTTTGCTTAGCAAGGATCTATCCACCACAACCTTAAAAATATTCTAAGACCTAATGTTGAGAGAGTTCTGCTATGAAAGAAACTGACACCTCATTTCTGCCTAACGTGGGGAACCTCTGATTTTTACATAGAAATTCTTCATTCTAGATTCTCCCATAAGAGGAAATGTCTTCTACATTTCTGCTCTGTCAAGATCCCTCAGGATCTCATATGTTTCAATCAAGTCACTTCCTCTTATACACTCCAGGGGATACAAGCTTGCTAGTGACTTACCCAATCGAAAAATCCACTCATTTCAGCATTTAGTAGAATAAACCTCTGTTTCCAATGCATTTACATCCTTCCTTAACTAAGGTGATAAATCCTCTGCACAGTATTCCAGATGCAGTCTCCCTGGTGCCTTTTATAACTGCGGCATAACCTCCCTACCTTTGTATCACCTTTGTGGTAAATGATAATATTCTATCAATTTTCCTAATTGTTTGCTGTAGCTGATCCTCTGGTGTGCCTACACTAATTTCCATGAGGTTCAGGTAATAGTCTAGAGGTTCTATTTCTTTGTTGAAGCTTCAAACCCTGCACTAACTATACAGAACGCCTTTTTTTGCCCTTTCGATATTATTGCTATTTAGATGGACCACAACAACTGGATCATATCCTTCTCAAATCAAGTTCATGTACTTTTCTGATGACTTTCATGCTGCATTTGTCTTTTGTCTCAATTCCCATGAGCTTTGCTCTGAATGACACTGAAGGCTTGGTCATTTGAGAATTCTTGGTTTGTGATCCTCCAGTAATAGCTGAACTGCGATCAGATATGTGTTACTGAAATATCCCCCATGGTTTCGGAGTGCCGAGTGAACGCATTTCTCAGCAATGTCAACCCGAAGCAGGAGAAAGTTGCCCAGAAGATTAAATTTTTGCTTTGGAGTGCTTGGGTTCTCTGAGAGTCGGGCAAGTAACCTTGGAACAAATATGGAGGCTGCTGGTTTTAGATGTGGGCAAGGTGGAAGGCTTGCTCCACCATTGTTTTGAAGTTTTCAGAAAACCTTGAAACATAAAACAGCCCTGCTGATGCCATCCTTTTCCACTCCTACCATCTACCCAAGTCCACACACACCCAAGTTCCATCAATGCCAGTTAAAGCCTGTGTTCTATTGATGTCACATTCTCTCTATGTCAACATATGTCCCATCAAACTTGTATGGCCCTTAATCCAGTTTATTGCCAGCTCATGCCAATCCATTTACACACACATCATTCTTAGCACTTACACTGATAGACCAACTCTCACAGTGTCCCTCATGGGCACACCTGAGGATCCACACTGAGATGAAATAAAATAAAGTGCAAATATGCATTGCGGACATTGTTAGGAAGTGACACTCATTCACAGGAACCAATTCATTGCTTTTGTTGGGCTTCAGCTGCATACACTCTCATAAAGGCACATCAATCATTCAAATCCTTAATCTCTTTTAAAAATATATATATACTCAAATAATAGTTAATCTCATATAAATGATGGCCCTTTATTATTGGCCAAAAAAATCTGGAATTTTCCATATATCTCGTGTAAAAGTCAACCTTAGTTCTTCACAGCCAACAGATAAACATTAAGGAGTCAATGTGCTGGCAATCCAGCTCCACCCCGGGTTTTCAGAATTACTGTAATTTGTTGGGTTTCTTTCTTCATCGGTAAAATGTGGAGTTGGAAAAGCACAGCAGGTCAGACAGCATCTGAGGAGCAGGAAAGTCGGCGTTTCGGACCAAAAGTCCTTTTTTATCCTTTATTCAATTAGTCTTCTGCTAAAGGTATGGTATGAATTTTGACAGACTTGAATTTCAGCCACTCAAAAGTAGTATCCATGTAAAAGTTAGTGCCCTAAATTTAACTTCTAAAGAGTGGTAAAAAATTATTAGATTATTACTCGAGTATATAGGATAAGCATTTAATTCAAGTAATTAATTCTTTTTAAAAATAAAACATCTGAATTTGCAGTGTGTCTTAAAAGCATCTGTGCCCAGTTGGAGCTGTCAATCAAACTGTGAAATGGCAGCTTGCCCTCTGCAATAATGGAAGATTGTGAAATTGATCATACAGTCCACTAATGATAACTCTCGGCTTCATGTTATCAGATAGAGCAAAATACATGGAGTACATGGAATATATGAAAATGCACTAGACAGTCCCTTTATTTTCAAAAATATAAAGTGCAGGAGTTTTAAATGCCATAACAGCTTGACATCTTTCTTTCAACAGTTGTTTTCGACAGGACTTTTTCATACTTCTAAGTTGTATTTGACAGTTCCAATGAACTTTATAGTCCCAAATATTTGATGTAGATTTTACATAAATTCATTGTTTCTTTTAACAATCCTGAAGGGCTTCTTATCATTCCAACCCACCACATCAAGGGGCATTTGACTTCACCCAGATTCTGGGTTCCTCCAAATGTCTTCTGGATTTTTCCAAAGGTGTCACAGGACAATATCCAAAGGGGTAATGTACTCTTTCAAAGGATATTCCAACTCTTCAAGTCACTGTAAAGTTAAGACCTGCTTCTCCCTGTGGTAATTTGTGCAAGAGTTGAAAAATGTGGTGCTGGAAAAACACAGCAGGCCAGGCAGCATCCGAGGAGCAGGAGAATCGATGTTTCAGGAAGGGCTTATGCCCGAAATGTCGATTCTCCTGCTCCTCAGATGCTGCCTGGCCTGCAGTGTTTTTCTAGCACCACATTTTTCAACTCTGGTACTCCAGCATCTGCAGTCCTCACTTTCTCTTAATTTGTGCAAGACATGTTTCTCATGCTAAGATTGTCAAAATATGATATAAACATAGACATTTGCAGATTTATTTCAGTAGCTGTCACTGCACAACACTGATGCATAAAATCTGACTTATGCCCATTTTTGCTAAAGCAATAAAATGTAGTTGCCATGTTTGGGGGCAGTACTTCCAAATTTTAGTCTCCCATGCTATTTTTTGCAAAAATGCAGAGGTGCAATGCCATTGTGAAAGTCCAGGCCAGTGTGATTTAGAGCCTTTATCAAGAGAAGTGTCCTCCATGATGGTGAAGTTGCCTGGATAGCTCCATCTATGCAATTTGTGAAATGATCTCCTGTATAATTATGGTTTGCTATATGTTGTCTAACTATGCAAGTACTGGGGACAGCATATGAAGATAACATTAGATAAAGACATTTAGTATCATAAGGGAGAGACTACTAATTGTACGGAAGATGACAAAGAAGCAGGTAGCCTCTAACACTTGTCTGAACCTAGAACCTGTCAGCAGCATCCCATTGAAGAGATTTCTGCTTCCCAATATTAGCAGTTGCATCAAACATCAGTCCCAATCCTTCAACAAACTTGCCCTAAAGACAGAAACAATATTCAAAACAGCTTACATTTCAGGGTCACAAACAAAGATTGCTGGAAAGGCTCAGCAGGTCTGGCAGCATCTGAGAAGAGAAATCAGAGTTAACATTTCCGATCCAGTGACCCTTCCTCAGACCCTTTTGAGGAAGGGTCACTGGATCTGAAATGTTAACCCTGATTTCTCTCCACAGGTGCTGCCAGACCTGCTGAGCTTTTCCAGCAATTTCTGTTTTGGTTTCTGATTTATAGCATCTGCTGTTCTTTTAGTTTTCATTTCAGGGTCAGCATGATAGGAATTGAAAAGTTGGGTTTTTTTTCTGGTTCACACAATTATTTAAGTATTAATTGTCATCTAAATGTGATGTGTTTGGATTAAGTAGTTTCTTTAAGTAACCTTCTTAAGCAATCTCTTCCCCATCGAATTCTTGATTGTAGAGTACACTTACATGTAGAAGAGCCGCAAGGGGATTTGGGATTCTTTTAATTGACCACTTCTAGTGGCTCAGCCATATGAGGACCTGACTGTAGATTGTAGCAAATCAGTGGCTCGTGACATCCTAGCTCAGCTAGTTTTTCAACACATGGGCAGGATATAGTTGTGAGGAGGGAGATACGCTGCCATCTGAAGTGAAGGCAACATTAATGTTGCACAACTGTCCCTACTCTAGCTAGTAGGTAGACATAGCCATTTATCTGTAGGAATGTGTGGTTAGCACATTGCAGATATGAGAGACAGAGGGAGGGGAGAGCTGTTGTGAGCACAGTATCAGATGTTTGTGTGAGCAGGAGGAAAGGCTTCAGGAATGGATAATAGAAGGATCGTCAATGTTGACCATCAGTGTGACCTCACTCCATTCTATAAGTTTTACTCTTCCATTTAATCCGCCATATTTGGAATCCGCCAGGTTTGGAATTGTCTTTCCCGCTTGCAACCATATGCATATTGCTGTTACTGGAGTATGCAAAGACAAACCTTGAACCCAGTACTCCATCACATAATCTTTAATTTGAAATTAATTGATAATCAGTTTTTGCACAAATTATTTGCTTTAAAAACCAACCAGAAACATTTCTTAATTATATTCCTTTGAGCAAGGAGGAGTAACACCTGACCTAGGTCATCTCTCTCCATCATCATTTCCCCAGACCCCCAGGAATTAACTGAAAGAAGACATGACATTTGGAGCATGAATCTTGCTGGCAAGATTTAAATAAGGCCATGATCAGTGGCTGCAACACTAGCTGCTGCAGAAATATCCAAAACTGCAATGACTAAAACAGTCCAAAGGTAAAAATCAATCTTTATTTATCGTCAATAATTGCCAATCAACAGCATAGCATATATACCTACAATACTCTCCAAAAAAGGATGTGCAATTAAAATTGTCAAGACAACCCAAGACGTGGTTAGTGAACTATAGATTAATAAGTAGAAAGTTCCAGTAAGTCTCTGAGCAATACCAATGAGGCCTGTTGCATAGGTTCTTGCTCCTGAAGTGAGTAAGTTAGCACTTGAAGTCAGATCCAGCAACTGTGATGGCTTGAAGAGTTGAATCGTTGGCATTCACAGATAGAATCCACCTGTCAGTGGCTTTTGGAAGAGGGAGAAGATTCCTGTCTTCTCATTCTACAGGCATGTTACTTTTCACTGCCCAGTTCTTGACAGCTGTTACAAGATGTCTTTCTATTTTCTTCCCCCTTCTCTGTGTAAGCCTGGAGTCGTGTCTCTCCCCAAATGGTTCAAGATAGAATCGCTCTTTGTTCAGGCAACTTGCCTTTTTGATTCACTTCAACCTAGCAATCCAAGTTCTAATCCATGTAACTCATTGGCATTCCAGAGGTAACTTCTCTTCCAAATGAACAACAAATCTTATTTATTCCTAGACAAGGGATGTTACAGATTTGCATGTGTACCTCTCCATGTAACTGGTTTAGAACTTGCAGTTCAATAGCAGATGACTTGCAGTAATCATATTTTCAGCTTATTTTGTCGGGTTGCAATCAGATTATTTTAAAAGAAAAGCCAATAGCATTTAACAGCTTTTCTCTGAAAAATTATGGGAACCGAACTGAACAATCCTGCCAAATTCACAAAAGAACTGGGATGATCGCCATGCTTCTGGTAGTATTTTGAAACAGTTGCTGCATGCCCATCAAATCTAGTAAACCATTTCTGCAATGCATTGGTTAAGCTGGAAAAAAAATCCTTTCACACTGAGAACTGTAAGATGTTGGATAATATATACAGCAGAAGTTGCCGAATCAACAGCTTGGAAATAATTGAGGAGAATGACTTCCTCAGCACACCATGTGTGACAAAATTAAAGGATTTTGCAATTTTGTTCTGCATGCCACAGGAAGGAAATCATTTCTTTCGTTTCAAGTTGCTTAGCAGAAGCATTTAAATATACCATGGCTCCGTTTCACAGCATCAAGTTTAACAGGGGGCCTTCATCCAAGGCCAATTGTTCTTACATGTCTCAAAACGAAAATACAAACCCATGAACAGTTCATGATTAAGACATCTTCAACAATTCTCACATGGCCCTTTAGATATTTTTGATAATAACAATTAAAATTCAACAGCAATCACAAAACATGTTTTGAAGTTGTTTATTTAAATAACAGCTGACAAATATCCAAATGTATTTCTGAAGGTTTTTCATTATTGGAATTTGTCTAAGTTGCTTCCTTTTCTTAAAAAAAGGTTTCCCTTTGTCCATTTGACTAGGAGGAGAGGGATGATTGAACCCTATATGTTTCCTACAGGCAGAAGTGGAATATCCATGCTGGTCACAGTCCGGAGGACAGCTCCATAAAACATCCCCACCTCCACTCCTGAGGAAGACAGCACAGAAGTCTCCAAGGGAGCCCTGGTAAGGTTGACTATTGCACAGCCCGACCGACTCAAACACCTTGGTTGGTATTTTACCAAGATTAGTTGGGGTCATTGCTGAGGAAGAGATGCCCTGGTCTCTGGCACTTGGAAGATGTTGGCACATGTTCAACTTGTTGGCACATGTTCAGCTTCAGGCTGGAGGGGATCCTATAGTGTCAATCATTAGGGACTTCAAATATATGCACCAAGAGCAGTAAGAAAGTTTGACAAGGATGCTAGCGACTTGCAGGACTGTAGAAAAGGGCTTGGGACATTACATCCTCAGGCATGCAAGTGCCAATCTGCCTCCATGGACAGGTTGGCAGTTGCTATGGAGAGCCAGGATTAGCACTCTCAGAGTTTGCTGAATCTATGCATAGGCCTGCACTCCATTGTTCTGCACATTTGAGCTCAGCACCAGTGATAAGGCAATGGGATGATGACAGACCTTGAGCTGACCCCAAGAGGCCCTTCCTCACACAGAGACAATGTGGTGCCAATAGGCATACAGCTGGAGGAGGAACCACACACACAGACCTCTCAGAAGTCTCCTTGCAGGACACCCAATGATGATTGGGCCTTTAGCCTCTACTCTGCCTGTCTACCCAACCCTATAGGTGGTACTAGTCTCTAGGCAGAACACACTTGATATTTTGGGGCCTTCTGGACAGAAACACCCTGAGGATTACCTGATCAAATCTGCAAGGTGAACAAGCACCACAGTAAAGTCAGAGAGTGTGGTGCTGGAAAAGCACAGTAGGTCAGGCAGCATCCAAGGAGCGGGAGAATTGATGTTTCAGGCATAAGCCCTTCTTCAGGAATGAGCTCATTCCTGATGAAGGGCTTATGCCTGAAACTTCAATATTCCTGATCCTTGGATGCTGCCTGACCTACTGTGCTTTTCCAGCACCACATTCTCGACTCTGATCTCCAGCATCTGCAGACCTCACTTTCTTCCACAGTAAGGTTAGCCCAGTCCACCCCAACTGTGAAACCAAGGCCTACACTGAAACATAGTGGGAAGGAAAGAAAGGATGAGAAAATCTTAGGGCACGTAGATGGCCTGGGTGACACTTCATTGTAAGTAAGTTTTCATATATGCAAATATATGTTCACTTTTCATTATTAGCTTTGTTTGAATCCCTTTCTAGCCACACCTGCAAATTTGAATATTAAGAGCTCACCCATCCTTAATAGGACACAACTTTCGAAGGTCAAAGATTTGAAATGAGCAGCACCAAGCAATGTGTGGGCAATGGTTAAATGGCAGGTGATTGCAACTTTGGAAATGAGGCTCTATCTTTCCAGGGAGACAAACCTTGTCATTATATCACATGCTTTTTGGGATTCATTCAATATCTTCCCAGATGCAGCCAGGATATACTTAGGGTAAGGAATTGGAGTGGACACAGAATGATAAAGTTCACAAAGCTTGCATGTTTCTGCTGCAGTCTATGCATGTCTGTGCAATGCTTTTCCCCTTTGAAGGATCTCACATGGCTCACGATTGAAGGCTCCTCTCTCACAGAATGAAACACATACCCCACCCACTCAGGTGTGGTTACAGCCAATGTAGTCTCCATTGCACACTTGTTATTTACAGAACAATGGAAAACAACAGCAGGACACGTGCCAGGATGAAGCAGAGTGCCAGGACATGTTGAATGGCAGCACCGGTGGGTGTGGAGTACATGCTGTCACTGTCCATGGAACATGTTGTATGGCAGCACCTGTGGGTGTGGAGTACATACTGTCACTGTCCATGGAACATGTTGTATGGCAGCACCTGTGGGTGTGGAGTACATACTGTCACTGTCCATGGAACATGTTGTATGGCAGCACCTGTGGGTGTGGAGTACATACTGTCACTGTCCATGGAACATGTTGTATGGCAGCACCTGTGGGTGTGGAGTACATACTGTCACTGTCCATGGAACATGTTGTATGGCAGCACCTGTGGGTGTGGAGTACATACGGTCACTGTCCATGGAACATGTTGAGTGGCAGGACCTGTGGGTGTGGAGTACATACTGTCACTGCCTGTGGAACATGTTGTATGGCAGCACCTGTGGGTGTGGAGTACATGCTGTCACTGTCCATGGAACATGTTGAGTGGCAGGACCTGTGGGTGTGGAGTACATGCTGTCACTATCTGTGGAACACGCCTTGAGAGTGTGGTGCTTGGTGTCTAAAATGAAAGAAACTCTAGAGGAGTTCGCGGAAAGCTCAAGCCACCAGGCACCCACTCTGACGTTCATGTTGTCGGTGATGTTCAATTCCCTGTGTCTGGTTTCTATCTGTCGGGAAATAGAATGGAAGAGTACATGATAATAAGACTTATCGAAGATGATTAGGACTGATAATCCTTCTTAATAGGCTTTTCACCAATCACCAGTGAGAATCTCTTCTCAACGTCTAGGACTTGGCAAGAGAATGCAACTTTTCAGTCTCGATATTGACGCCACATCTCACACGATTCTTCTAAATTTCTTGCCACAGCTCACATGGCTCAGGCTCTGGGAAGGTTCCATCCAAAGATTAGAAACTTCAGCAAAGTGGAGACACTGGAGAAGCTCAGCTTGTTTATTTTAGAAAGTTTTACATGGTTATAAAGCTAGTGACGCTCACGAGAAATTGCTTTCAGTAGCAAATACATAAGTACTTCGAGGACACAGATTAAAGTCATCTGGAAAAGAATGAGACAACAGAAGGTCAAAATATTTTATGCAATTAATGACTCTGATTTGCAATACACCAGCCTAAAGGTGGGAGAAGTAGATTCTAGGAACTTTTAAAAGGGAAGTTGGTAAATATTCTAAAGTGAAATATTGTTGAGCAATGGAATAGAAATAAAACTAATTGGACAGCAATATGAAAGAGCCTACAGATACAGGATGGACCAAATTGTCTCCTTCTGTTATGACTATTCCATAATTTTTTCATTATTCTTTGCAATGAGTGAAAGAAGTGTTGAAATTTTGTGAAGGAAAGTAATTAATTTTAAATTGGAAAATAGTAATAGAAATTCAATTTAATAAATGTACTTTTATAGTTGAAAAAATAGAAAATACCTTTCTAATATTTGACTGTCATAATTAATTAAACTCTTCTCACAGAAAGTGCATTTCACAAAATCATATACGCTGACATGTTTGAGTTTGACTAAAAATCCATTCTGTATTACATGCATTAACATTCCCTCCCATTCTGTCACATGCAACCATGATTTTCCATTTGCAGTTCCACACTAAAACTATTGTCAGGGAACACTGTCCTTGAAACTGAAATGCAATGGCAAACTACCACTGACAAAAATGTGGAATAAACATTCAGCT